>NC_059117.1:30579210-30671710 GCF_020740685.1 Jaculus jaculus | reverse complement strand
AGTCACTGCCCACTGCTCATTGCCAAATTCTGGGCACAGTGAGTCACAGGCACACTTCTAAATAGATCAACAGCCCTGCAAAGTGTTTCAGGGGCACAGCCATCAATTCTGGTCCTGGGAAAGGTCAGAATAGTACAAGCTTTTCGTCATCATTCAACCACCCTGTTCCCTGTTTGCCTTGGGTATGTTGAAACACTGTGATTGTTCATTCTGAAGCATTGTTCATTTCTGAGGATGTCTTACTGGAAATGAATACACTATCTGAGAGTCCATGCCATTTAAAAGGCCTGCTGCCTTGTTCAAAAATTTGGCAATAAAAGTATTTCAAAAACTCTTCTGTGCGATATCCCCAACCTCACTCCTTCCAAACCATCATCACAATGAGCAGTTTCAACTAAAGAGAAGATTCACTGTGAAGCTGGAAGCCAGCCTTCTTCCTGCCCCCAGCTACTCCTGTTGTAACAAAAGCAGCCCAGTCTTGAGAGCCCAGGCCTTCTCTTCAGTACCGTGGGTATGTAGCAAGAGAAACCCAGCAGCAACAGACAGTCCATAAAGTCCTCTGAGGATTTAATATGGCAATAAAATAGGGTGGAATCAGACAGAACCTCTATTCTAGAAATGATCCTTTCATAAAAGAAAATTGTTCTGAAACCCATTAATTTAAACAGTTGCCCCTTTTGTACCAAATGAAGCAATTCTGGCACCATTCCAAAGTCTGCATACATAAAACTAGTTACTAAGTTTAGAAACGAGAAATCATTTCAAACTGAATATCAAGGGTCAGTACTCTCACCTAACATCTCAGGTTCATCAGCCCTTTGGTGAACCGTCATTCAAAGCAGTTCACTCTTTCCTTTGCTAACTTTTTAAAAGAAGTTTTTATTTCTATTTTTTTTTAATGCACGTGTGTTTGTGTGCACCAGGGACTCTCGCTACTGCAAACAAATGCCTGTCTAGTTATATGTGGGTGGCTGGGAAATTTAATGCTGGCTGGCAGGCTTTGCAAGAAAGTGCCTTTAACCACTGAACTGTCTCCCCAGCTCCTTTCACTTGTTAACATTTTGTGCAAAATAATTCTTCATCAATCCTAAGAGTAGTTACCAAAACAGCTAATTGGAGCAATCTGTTATTGTGTGATGCCCACATTTGCTATATCAACGTTTTCCTAAAGATTAATAGTAACATCATTTCCTGAAGTCACATCTTCTTTTTAAAAATTTTTATTTTTATTTATTTATTTGAGAGTGACAGAGGGAGAAAGAGGCAGAGAGGGAGAAAGAGGCAGAGAGGGAGAAAGAGGCAGAGAGGGAGAAAGAGGCAGAGAGGGAGAAAGAGGCAGAGAGGGAGAAAGAGGCAGAGAGGGAGAAAGAGGCAGAGAGGGAGAAAGAGGCAGAGAGGGAGAAAGAGGCAGAGAGGGAGAAAGAGGCAGAGAGGGAGAAAGAGGCAGAGAGGGAGAAAGAGGCAGAGAATGGGCGTGCCAGGGCTTCCAGCCACTGCAAACGAACTCCAGACGCGTGCGCCCCCTTGTGCTTACGTGCAATCTTGTGCACTTGTATCACTCTGTGTCTGGCTTATGTGGGATCTGGAGAGCCAAACTTGAGTTGTTTGGATTCACAGGCAAGTGCCTTAACTGCTAAACCATCTTTACAGCCCAATTTTGAAATTAAAAAAAAAAAAATCAGTACTTTATAAATAATTACTCATTCTGCACAGATTGATAGTAGTAACTTCTGTTGACGTTCATTTTTATTTTTGCATGTGTGTATAGGTGTTCATATGTGTCTGGACATATATGTGGATGACAGAAGTTGGTATCACATGTCTTCCTATGTAATTTTCTACCTTTTTTTTTTTTTTTGAGACAAGGTGTCACATAGAACCTAGAGCTCACTGATTTGTCCATAGTAACTAGGTAGTCAGCTCTAGAGATCTGAATTCAGGTCTTTATGCTTGCATAGCAAGCACTTTACCCACTTAGCCACTTCCCAGCTCTGATGTTGAAGCTTTAAACTGCTAAGCTCATGATGCTTTGTGAAGAACTGAAACCACATCATATGTCTGCTCACACAGAAGTACACCACATTTATCTTGGAAGACAAATGTTACTAGTTGAGAGCAAGCCATTTGGATGTATTTTTGTTTGTACTAGAACTAAATCATTCCAGAAAAAAAAAAATGCCTAGCAACGTCTGGCATTAAAAAGATTCCATACATCAACAACACAATAAACCACATGCTAGACAAGATAGGCAGCCCAAGCCTCATCCAGATAAGAGCCACAGTCTCTGTAAGGGGAGCTGCCTATTGTCTGAAATGGGGTGGGGGGAGAAAATAGAACTAAATACAGAGGAAGACCTATGGTAGTATAGTCTGAAAGATATTCAGATCCCCTAGGTTCCAGATCTTCACCTGGGGGATTATATATCCAGTAAATTTTCACAAAATTGATGATCCCTATTTTCATAGAAGCAGGCACTACAACAGAACAACTAGGCAACTAGGAAATCAATTAACTAGAATGACTTTTTTTTTTTTCCAGTTTCTAATGGATCCATTTCTTGTTACTAGAAGACACATGTATGGTGTTAGAACATTTGGGTAGATATTCATGTAGAAAGGAATGATGAACATAGCTGATCATAGCTCCTGCCACTTAATGGGAGTGGTCAGAGTGAGGACCCAGAAATACAAGATTTAGAGAGTCTTCAGAAAAAAATAATTTATTGGGCTGGAGAGATGGCTTAGAGGTTAAGGGGCTTGCCTGCGAAGCCTAAGGACCCATGTTTGACTCTCCAGATCCCATGTAAGCCAGATGCACAAAGGTGAGGCAAGCATAAGGTCACAAATGTCCACTAGGTGGTGCAAACATCTGGAGTACGATTTCAGTGGCTGAGGGCCTGGCATGCCAACTCTTTCTTTCTCTCTCCCTAAAATTAATAAAAGATTTCTTCTAAAATTATGCTTCTTCCGTTGTTCCCTTCTTTCCTTTTTCCTTTTTTGAAAACTCTTTTTGAAAAACCCATGTAGAAGAAACTAAAAAAGTATTTTTAATATGAAATTTTATGTGGATTGTGTAAACCAGCATATTACCTACGGATTAATATGAGAACATGTTATCACAGCAGGATTAGTAGATTAGTAACCTAGTTTCTGGCACAGCTAAATTATAAGGTAATCATTTGTTTTCCATATGTGTGAGGTCATGGGGAAAATACTTAGTAGTGAATCATGTGAATTTTTAAATTTCACATTTAAGCAGACAAAACTGTATTTGACCATAGACTATATATATATATATACATACACATATTTTAAATAAGATATTTCAGGTACGATTTGGTAAGCTGATGCATGTTTTCTTCATGCTAAATTATCTAGAGGATATTGGTACAATGTGAAGGAGAGGGGAGGATATTAATAATATGCTTTGGGCTTTGTGAACCTCTGAGCATGACTGGCTTTAAGCACATGATCAACCATCTTGTAACTTTTTTTTTTCATGGTTGAAATTTTCATATGGCTTTCTTGCTTGGCTACTTTTTCAGTGCATGAGTGTCTATGCTTGCGTGTATGCATGTAGCTTACTGTTTTGCTTGATCTTACGTACCATGGTCCAAGTCACTCAGCACCCAGTAGGTTTATTTTTTGCCTTCATGGTTTTCAAGGAATCATAAGGCTTAGACCCAATTAAGACAAGGCAGGGAACATTGCAAAGTACCACAGCTCTGCAGGCTTGCCTCTTCTTACCGCTCAGGCCCTCTCTCCTGCGAGGTCCCTCTATTTTCCTCACAGGGTCCCAAACTGTGTTTCCCTCTTGCTCTCTGTATCCCATGGACTGTCACGTAGATCATCATATTCAATTCATGCAGTGTTCCATAGATTAAAAAAAAAAAAAGAAAAATACGGTCACGTTATCTGGGCCAAAAGAAAAATTAGAATGAGATTGTAGCTAGATCTAAAAATGCTTGCTGGGATTAGCTCTACTCCTGAAAGTTGGCAGGGAAAAACATCTTGTGTCTCTGGCAGAGGGGGGAGGCATCTCTGCCTTCATCTCCACATTCTTTGAGAAGGAGCATGCCAATGAAATGGATCCCTGAGAGTCGCTTGGTTGTCTAACAGCATTATGAAAAACGCATTATTTCCACCAGTTGTTCTCAGCTTTCATCCTTTTTCCTTCATCCTTCTTCATACACTCTAACCTCAAAAACCAAAATAAAATTCAAAACACAATAATGAAACCAGAACAAATAACATCTACTTCTTAGACTGTTCCATCCTGAATCAGAAAGCTCTGGGACACAGTTTCAGTTTTCCTGCTTGTGTCCCTCAGTCACTTGTAAGAATTTCTGACAAGTATCCTAATGCTTCACTAGGATCTAGCCTTGAGGAGTTTGTAATCCACCCTAGGAATATTGCTGGAGGGTCTTCAGGGTTATCTAAGCTCAGCACTGTGATTGCTGTAATAGTCACTAGCATGCCATATAAAGGTTATGTAGCTGTACTATACACAGGTTATTTTGTGGGTAGAAAGTACTTTTATGTTTATATGGCATATAAGTAGAATGCCCTTTTAAATGTTTTATTTTTATTTATTTATTAGACAGAGAAAGAGGAAGGGGGGGGAGAGAGAATGGGTGCACCAGGGTATCCAGCCACTGCAAATGAACTCCAGATGCATGCATCTGGCTAATGTGGGTCCTGGGTAATTGAACCTGGGTCTTTTGGCTTTGCAAGCAAATGCCTTAACCGCTAAGCCATCCCTTTGCCCTAGAATACCCTTTTCATAATAAGAAAACCAGAAACATATTGCCTTAAAAAGAACTTAGGGGCAGCACTAGGAAGTATTCAAACATGTTCTCTAAGAGTTCCAAAGTTTGAAGGTTACTCTGAAGAACTCATGATCATCACATCTTGAGTGGACTTCCCTAGAAACTTGGATATTTTGCATAAGTATTTTATATGTGGGCATATGTTTTACAGATTAACATTTAGATAGAAACTCTGGATGCAATGCTTTACTCTAGTGAACCAACTCTGAAGGACTTGTTTACAGCCAGATTAACTCTACATTAAGTTTGGAGCCAGGCTGGGTAGACAGGAAACTGGGTCATGTGATCATGTCTTTTTTTTTTTTTTTTTTTTCAAGATAGGGTCTCGCTCTAGCCCAGGATGACCTGGAAATCACTATGTAGTCTCAGGGTGGCCTTGAACTCATGGCGATCCTCCTACCTCTGTTTCCCGAGTGCTGGGATTAAAGACATGTGCCACCATGCCCGACCTTGATCATGTCAGTTTTGCTTCCTAAGTAGGATGTCTTCCCTTCCTCCTTCCTTCTTTCCATCCTCCTTTGGACCTATTCCTTTAGAAGTCCTTTTTGCCAGCTAAATGAGTTCTTTAGAAAGGTGGGAGGGCACCCACAAAAGACACCTGAGTTATGGCAAATGTGAGACGGTGGACGGATACCTGTGTTCTTCAGGAACAAGTACTTCCCAAGTGACTACTGCTCATCTTCTTTCCATGCCCTTTGCATACAAACGTGCCTGCTGAATAAACTGGTTAAGCACTGTGCCACAGGAGTACTGGGCTTCTGTAGAATAGAACAGAGGTTACTTCTACCTAGACTCCTATGTTGTCCAAAATACTGGGCTGGTAGAGCAATGGCTTGGTCTTCAGGAGGACTTGGCCTCCAAAAGAAGACAATTCACCATGTCTGTGCCATTGCTCGTTCCTGAAGCTCAGGACTCAGTGTTGTGGGGAGGGAAGGGGAGCCCCACTGGAAAATGTTTCAAAAAACACACTGCAGGTAGCATGTTGTATGGATAGCCATGGCCTCACAGTGCCTGACACTACCTGCATAAGACCATCCTAAGAGGAGGAAAAGATCATGACAGTAAAGTAAAAGAGAGACTGATTGAGATGGGGAAGGTGGTATGATGGAGAATGGAGTTTCAAAGGGGAAAGTGGGGGGAGGGAGGGTATTACCATGGGTTATTTTTTATAATCATGGAAGTTGTGCCCCCTCCGCCCCCTCTCCCCCCTCCGCCCCCTTACACCCTCCTTCCCCCCCCTCCTTCTTTCCTCCTCCCCCTTACACCCTCCTTCTCTCCTCCCCCTTCTTCTTTCCTCCTCCCCCCTTCCCCCTCCTTCTCCCATTCCCTCTCCTTCTCCCCTCCCTTTCCTTCTCCCCCTCCTTTCCCCTCCCCCCTTCCCCCTTCATCCCCTCCATCCTCCTCCCCTCTTCCCCCCTCCTCCCCCTTTCCCCCTTCTTCCCCCCTCCTCCCCCTTTCCCCCTTCTTCCCCCCTCCTCCCTCCTTATACCCTGCTTCCCCCCTCCGCCCCTTTACACCCTGCTTTCCCCTCCCCCCTTTACAGAAACACACTTTTCTTAATTTTTTTTTTCATTCATTTTCAAAGTTATATAAAATGGGAAAGATTATTAACATTAGCTGAATCCAATTTTGGCCATTTGACAGTGCCGCTTGCCTTTGAATTTCTTAATGTTTCTAGTCACTAGAAAGATTTTAAGTCGACTAAGGATGTGTATTTAAGGACAAGTGTGTGATTTTTAAATGCCTTCAATAGCCATTTTTGAACATCATTAGAGTCCACACATGATATGAAGCAAATGAAGAATGTACTTGTCTCTTCTTTCTAGAATGTGGCTAATGACTCTTAGTGGTTTCTCTTTATGTCTCTGTGTTATATGAATGACGCCATAAGGAAATCATCTTTCTTTCTTTCTTTCTTTCTTTCTTTTTTTTTTTTTTTTTTTTGTTAAGAAGGCAAGGTATTCATTGTTGGATGTTGCTCAACCCACAAACTAATTAAATCCTTAAATTCTTGTCCTTTCTTTTCTTTCCAAAATGCATAAATCATCCAAATTAAATCTATGCATATTTTAAAGTCTTCATTGATAGAAACATGGTAAAACTCAATAGTTTCCTCTACCCACTGGCTCAAGAGTCCTATTTTTTTGCCCAGGCTTTAAATTATATCTTACTGTGAAAGGAAGCAGGACTATTTCAAATCTGAATCAGATCCACACTTTCTATTCATTGCATAGAGAAAAAGAGTATTTTAGTTTTTTCCCAGTACATTTCAGGGTTTCTTCTAGAGGAAGCTATCATCTGTTGACTGGAAATGACAAAGCCAGTGCCATTGCTCATCAATATTAATATTGTTGAGCTTAAAGCAATGAATGTGATTTTCCTCCTCAAAATATCTTTCTTCCAAATAGATGATTTTTATGAATATAGAGATCTTTTTTCCTGTGTAAAAATGCCTTGTCAATTATAAATGTTTAACAAACATCTTCAGAGTGAATGAAATGAATATGCCACTTTATTGACCTAAGAGTTCATGCTATTTACCTCATCCAATGCCGCAGTTTTGGAGGATTAACTTCCAACCCTGTTGACTCAAGAAAAATATTTCACCATTAAAGCTAAGCTTGGACAGGCTGCCTACAAGTGGTGCAGTGTGCAGAGACTTTGGTGCGGTGCTGAGGTGCAGTGTGCAGAGACTTGGATGTGGTGCTGAGGTGCAGTGTGCAGAGACTTGGATGTGGTGCTGAGGTGCAGCGTGCAGAGACTTTGGTGCGGTGCTGAGGTGCAGTGTGCAGAGACTTTGGTGTGGTGCTGAGGTGCAGTGTGCAGAGACTTGGATGTGGTGCTGAGGTGCAGTGTGCAGAGACTTTGGTGCGGTGCTGAGGTGCAGTGTGCAGAGACTTTGGTGCTTTGCTGAGGTGCAGTGTGCAGAGACTTGGATGCGGTGCTGCGGTGGGCTTTTCTGGTGGTGCCTATGGGGAGGATGTCATTCAGGATGGGATGAAGCTTCTGGTGGCGCTGCTGCATTTGAGTCGTCTATTGCTCCTGTAAGCAACCCTTCACTCTGCTCTGTAATAACGCCCCAAACTCACTGGGTCACCAAAAAAAAAAAAAAAAAAAAAAAATCAGCTAAATTTAATACTGCTAGTAATTGGTGGATGGGTTTGGAACCCTGACTCTTATATCATCTCAAAGTAGTATTGAGGTGACAGGTAGGATTTCATTCTTCTCTCACTTCTAATTGTTTCCTTCTTGACCAAAATAACATACAAGGACATGTGCCTGATTTTTTTTTTTAAATAGAATGAATATCTCAAAACTTGAGAGCTCTCTACTGTGTTCCATTTTGCCTCTATGACTAGCACAAGTGCTTCCTTCAGCATGCCAGACCTCACTCTGTACACAAGGTTGCTAATGGAAACATCATTCTATATTCAAGTTAGTGATGGAGAGGTTTAATACCTTTTCTTCACTTAGCCATGTAACTGTCATGTGGAAAGGATAGAGGGTGTTGATCACTGGCGGTTCCAGTTCCTGTAAATGAACAGTTCATTACTTTTGGAGGCCAAACCATCTTAGGTGGGAGAAAATAATCACTTGAATTAATACTTTATTCCATATCCACTATCAACACAAGATCTTTATCTGAAATAGTACCTATCTGAGTACAGGTTCTGGGTTTTGAATGTCATTTGGAGGTGCAAATTGTTCGACTATGACTAGAATGGGAAGAGGAAATGGTTTCCTGCAAAGAGGAGAGTGTACTGCACTGTAATAGACAGATGGATAGTTAAGATGATTTATGCAGTGTTTTGGGGAATGCAGTATATCCATTTTTGGGTAAGCTCTTCCTCTTAATCTTACAGTCCTATCTGTATCATTCATGATAACATACTTTTTTTGTTATTTTTATTTATTTGAGAGTGACAGACAGAGAAAGGAAGATAGAGAAAGGGAGAGAGAATTGGCGCACCAGGGCCTCCAGCCACTGCAAATGAACTCCAGACACGTGAGCCCCTTTATGCATCTGGCTAACATGGGTCCTGGGGAATTGAGCCTTGAACCAGGGTCTTTAGGCTTCACAGGCAAGCGCTTAACTGCTAAGCCAACTCTCCAGCCCAAGACTTACTTCTCTCTCTCTCTTTTTTTTTTTTTTTTGCTGTCATTATTATTATTATTATTATTATTATTATTTTCGAGGTAGGGTCTCACTCTAGCTCAGGCTGACCAGGAATTCTCTATGGAGTCTCAGCGAGGCCCTGAGCTCATGGTGATCCTCCTACCTCTGTCTCCTGAGTGCTGGGATTAAAGGCATGCGCCACCATGCCCAGCCAATAACATACTTTTTAAATCTGGTGTAGCATCTTTTTCTTTTAAGTTGCTTTCCTCACCCTGATTTTCTCCCTTCCCTCCCCTGAGAGTCAGGACATTTTGTTCTAGCATATGAATTCTACCTCTTCCTTTAGTGATCGTGTTCCTAATAGACATCATTCCTTCTGCCTATGAGCTCATGTTTGTTCGGGGCACATTAGCTGCTTAGGAAGTCGTGCTTAGGGGGTCATCCTTTGGATGAGTTTCGTTGGTCTAGGAGTAGTGGACATTTTCCCAGTAGGAGCTTGTATAAGGAAGGCCCTTGGGATGAGGCTGGAGCACTGAAGGAGAGTGTGGGAGGATGAGAAGAGGAAACTGGGATGGGGAGAGACAGACAAGCTTATTGGTGATGTTAACCATTCACCTCCCAGTCAGGCTAGAGCTAGGCTTCAGTCATTCTCTTGGACCTGTAGGCAGTGGCCTGACCCAGTTTTTTTTTTTTTTTTGTCACATGGAAGTGAAAGACAAGCTGATGATCTGAAGACAGAGACACACATAAATGTTCCTTTCTGCCTCATCCATTCTGCCCCCAACTCTGAAGGGTTGTCCAACTCCTAGTAGGAGGGAAGTAGATAAAAGGAGGTTGGTGGAGAGGAGATGACAATGCAGCTGCTAGCTGACTCAGTCGTGTGGCCATGCATCATGTATGGCCAGGAATTAGGAAGTGGACACTTGGGTGATGCAGATCACCACTTCCTGGTGCTTGCTATCAGTAAGTCACTTTGTGAACGCTCTCCCTCCACTGAATACTACCTGGGATGCAGAATCAAGCCCAGAAACGTGCCCTTGCACCCTCACCTTCGCTGTTACATGGCTCACATGGGGTTGCAGGACTTATTAGTAGTCCGCTTTTGTGATTCATCACTTATGTCCCTGTTGGATGATGTACTTTAAATTTTAGGCAGTTGATGTGGCAAGCACATCAACAGGCAACTATAAAAACTAAGCATCCACAGATCCTTTTTAATAAATATTTAGAAGTTCCAAAATCCCTTAGTCTGATCAGTGTAAGTTGGTCTGCAAGACAGTCTCTGAGGAAAGCCCTTTGGAGACTCAAAAGTGCATCTGGCCATGGGAAATTGCTCCTGGTGGGGAGGGGTGGAGGGCTCCCACGAGGCTCTAGCAAGCATAAACTGCCTTCTGAGATGGTGTGAGGAAGCAGGCCCCATGGGCACTAAGACTACATTTCCTTGTGAGGAGACATTAGAAGTCTCACTTTTGGGACAGGAAGGGTTGGAAATTCAGAGGTGTGGTTGAAAGGGCAAAGTAAAAGTGTACAAGAGAAGTCCCTAAGACCTGCTTTCCTAGTCACATGGAACAGAGGTGCAATTCTACTTTGCAAGGAAAAATGTAAATATGTGAATAAAATACACTTCAATATAAAACTACCTTCTTGAATTCTTAACGTGGACAAAGTGTTTTTTGTTTTCATTCAACATTTCTCTGATACTGAGTTACATCCTTTAAAAAATGAAGTATAATCCCAACTAGTTTGTATAGGCTGGGCTTCATGAAATAAAATTAAGCAATAGCTCTATTTTTCTCCATCCACTTTTGTGAGTCCTTGAATATTCCTTCCTCACACTTGGTCACTTTATGTTTCATTCTTCAGGTATTAGAAATGCATCCAGTTGAAACTAAGCTTCTTCTCTGAAGCTTAACACTCCCCTTCCTTCCCCTTGGATTTGACCCATGGCATGGGCAGTAGTGAGCCTTTCTTTCTTTCTTTCTTTCTTTCTTTCTTTCTTTCTTTCTTTCTTTCTTTCTTTCTTCCTTCCTTCCTTCCTTCCTTCCTTCCTTCCTTCCTTCCTTCCTTCCTTCCTTCCTTCCTTCTCTTTCTTTCTTTTCTTCTTTCCTCCTTCTTTTTGTTTTTTTGAGATAGGGTTTCACTCTAGCCCAGGCTGACCTGGAATTCACTATGGCACCTCAGAGTAGCATTCAACTTAGGACAATCCTGCCTATGTCTCCTGAGTGCTGGGATTAAAGGCATGTGCCATCACGTCCAGCGAGCCTCTCTTTCTTGCTTCACATCTTTTTGTCTTTCCGTCTTTGCCTCTAGCCACCCCACCACCCCCATCAGTTGGTGAGATGGAAAAGAGAGACATACAGGTGAAAGGAATCTAATTGCTTAGTGATGCTGTTTGTGTGCTTGGCTATCAGGGGCCCTCCCTAATGGCAGGCTCCTATCCCTATCCCTTTTTCTAATAGTGTCCTTGTGGGTCTTCAGGTCATGAGGACTCTCTCTCAACAACCTCTGACACCGCACAGTAATTTCCTGCTGGAGCTGGGCTGTGGCTGGACTATTTTGTTCTGGGTTCCCTGTTGCCACCATGGCACTGCTGCTCAGGTATCTCTTGCTCAGGGGCTCCTCAGATGTGGTCAGTGACAGCTTGTCTGGGATGAAGTTATTTCAAGGCTTCTCAACCACTGTTCTTTCATACCATCTCATTGCTAATACAGGTTGCTTTCCAGAAGTTTATGACTTTATCCGCTGGTGCTGTGCTGGAATAGCTCTGCACATTTCTATAGCTCAGGAGGCATGAGAAGCAGGGCCTTCTTTCTTTCTTGTGCATGCCTGCATGCGTGCATTTAGGAAAGAGACTTCAGAAATCACCTCTCATTAGGTTACATCCATAAAAGGCAGTTTATGTGAGGGGAATAGGCTTAGGTGAGCCAATTGAAGTAATATGAAGTAATACAAAGTTTTGTAGCCAGTTGATGCATCTTTAGACTTAAATGGCTTTAACAGAACTCTACGAACCATGTTTCTATGAACAGAGTTTCCTGCTTGGAACCATGAATGGATGTTTCAGTTAGAGAGCAGAATTGAGGATGTTTTTCTCTGAAAGTGCCTGTAGATGTCACTAAAGTAAATGACTCTTTCACCTGTGATTCGCTAATAAAGCAAAACTTCTCACAAAGAAAATCAAGGGATTCTGGATACCATTCATCTGGGGGTTACACAAAGAAAGTCCGAAGACAGCAACAACTTCACAACACACACTTGCAGATTTTCCTTCCATTTTACAACCGTGATTTTTTTTTTTTTAAGACAAAGTATATTTGCCCTTCACTATGTAGCAGAAAGGGCAATCATTTTTCTGCTCTTCAGAGACTCATTTATTCTTCCTTACCCCATGCCAATTGTTCGTTGGTTTTTGTCCTCAAGCCAAAAAAAATAGTGCCCCCAACATACCCATTGACAGTAAGAGTGATGGTACAAAGACATTTTAAGATATATGCGGGTAGCATTCAATTCAAAAGCCATTTAAATATTTTTTTTTCTCTTTGCCATTTC
The DNA here is from genome assembly GCF_020740685.1 of Jaculus jaculus. Taxonomy (NCBI): domain Eukaryota; kingdom Metazoa; phylum Chordata; class Mammalia; order Rodentia; family Dipodidae; genus Jaculus; species Jaculus jaculus. The sequence goes on along the minus strand of NC_059117.1, from coordinate 30,659,215 downwards.
CAATAACATATAAATTTTAAAATTTATCTCTCTTAAGGAATAGAAACAATGCAAAATGATCAACTAGGAACTTTACTGAGCTTTCATAGCTAGGAGGGAATCTGTATAATGTTATCCAGGAAATAGTTGGCACTTATACTTTGATAGTGTGGAGTGGTTCCATCTGGGATGATCTTCAGGCTGATACATTAAGGTTTCTAACATCTCATCTGAGACCCACCTGCAAATGTTCAGCAAAGAGGAACAGACTCACACCATGTTAAACATATGAACAGTCTTGAAGTCCAGAAGAATTTTGAAGGTCTAATGAGGAAATGAATCATCTTTAGAGACTTAAATATTTAGGGTGAAATCCAAGCAAGTAAGAGGGCATGGCAGTGCACACATGTAATCCCAGTGCTCGGGAGGTAGAAGTAGGAGGATTAGGAGTTGAAGGCCAGCCTGGGCTATATGATGCCCTGTCTCAAATAAAACAAAAACAAAAATCCAGGCAAGTGAACAAGCCATGGGCCAAAACAAACTTATGTGTTAGTGATATGATAAGATAATGATTATACTTTAGGACAAGGAAGCCATAGAGTCTAACCAAGAAAGATCCAGGTAGCATGGCATTTTCTATTCCATACTAAGGGGCTAGAAATCTACTCAGCTGTCACTGGTCTGCCATTCCATTGCTTTAAACAAGAATTGATAATTGAGATTCAGGATTTTTGATGAGATTTTGTGTGGTGTAACTTCCTTCTGGGGTCATATGTTAGTTACCTTTTTTTTTTTTAATTTAATGTGACAAAAAAAACCCCAAAAAAATCAGTTTTTAAAAAGAAGGATTTATTTCACCTCACAGTTGGAGTGTATAGTCCATCATGGCAGTAGCTTCAAGTAGAGAGTCACATCTTCATGGAGGAGGCAGAGAGGGAGGGGGGAGGGAGAAAACGAGAGAGATGGGGGGAGGTGGGGAGAAATTAAATGCTGGTGTTAAGCTCACTTTCTCCTTATTTTTGGTAAGCCTGACAGACTAGCCCTCCCTCTTTTAATGCAAGAGTGACAGAGTGAGCAAATGAAATAGAGAGAGAGAGAGAATTGGTATATAGGGCCTCCAGCTACTGTGATTGAACTCCAGATTCTTGAGCCCCCTCCTGTACATGTGTGACCATGTGGCTTGTGTCGCCTTTGTTTGTCTGGCTTACTTAGGACCTGGAGAGTTGAACATGGGTCCTTAGGCTTTGCAGGCAAGTGTCTTAGCCACTAATCCATCTCTCCAGCCTACTTTCTCCTTTTGATATGGTCCAGATACCCAGTCCTTAGGTGCGGCTTCCTACCTCAGTTAGCCTCATGTAAAAACTTCCTCACAGACTTTCTCAGCAGTTTCCATTTGAGTCTAAATCCTGTCAAGTTGAGAAGATTAATTGTCATAGACACATTAAAGTCTCCTGTGGTACATGCTAAAACTTCAGAGGCCAGAATTATATCCCTAATTACTTTCAGATAAAAAAATTTTAGGGGGGGAAACATGGGAATCCGCATGTTCAGTGACCTACTCAGAGGATTTTCATACTCACTGTTTTAAGGGTGGGTAAGTCTAAATGTGGGGGGTCTATCTAGGAGGTGATATGACATTCCAGGAGAAAGAGAGAGTGACAGTGGGGATAGAAGGATGAGGGGAGACTTGAACTTGAGAGAGATTTTGGAGATAAAATCAGATGCCATTGGTGATGGTGAAGAGGCAAGATGATTCAATCCAGTTTTCTGGATCATCAGGTTAACACACAAGCAGTTATTATTAGTGCATTAGAAGTTGTAATTTTCCTCTAAACACACAGAATTGGTTTTTTTTTTTTTGAGACCGGAACTCATTCTGTCATCCAGACAGGCCTCAAACTTACAGCTATCTTCCTGCCTCAGCCTTTCTAGTATTGTCATGGCAGGCGATGAATCACCATACCCAGTTTAAATATAATTTTAGATTTTGATATGTTTCTAAATGTGATTGTTATTTCATTTTGGGTCCAACTTGTTTTACTGTTAAATTTAACGTTACAAATAAATGGGAAAATATCAGTTTATTTAAATGTTGCAATTTGTCAGGAAGACATTTATTTGGCATTTTGAGAGATACGACTAGTTTGCCTCTATCAACAAAATAAATACATAACTTTTAATAAAAGGTAAAAGAAGCAGGATCCAGGTACAAGAGACTATGGGATATTCTAGAATGAGGATAGTTATGCATTCCATGTGAAGGAGAATTAGAAGTTGGCACCGGAACTCCTTTACAGACTTTCCTTACTTTGGAGGAACCAGCATATGCAAATGGTAAAATGTAATCTTATACTTCAAAGAATTACAGTCAGACTGAAAGGATTTAAATATTTTCCACTGCTGTTTTAGTTGCAGAAAGGCCTGTGCTAAAGAACTTTTTCTTGTGTTGTGACCTATAGTTACTCAAAGAGAATAGGCCCTATGAGCACAGGACAGACATGATTCTGCTATCCAGATTGAAAGAAATGAAGCAAGTAGAATATTTGGCAGGATTTTAAGACATATTTATGACAGATTTATGCTTTGAACATCTTTCTTTGGTAATGCTATTAAAAAGAGAAAAATATTCTATTCAATATCGATGGCAAGCTAAATTATATTCTAAACTAAAAGAGATGTTTCTCAAAAAGTTAAACATAGAATTATAGGAATTCTCTACATTTATTATAACAGAGAAATTAGAATATATCTCTACATAAGAAGATATATACAGATTTTCATAGGAATAATTCATAAAACCCAAAGGTGGAAATAACCCAAGTACCAATCAGACAATGAGAAGGTAAATTATGTGAGATTTGTATGTCCAAACAAGGAAATATGGGGGAATAAAAAGAATATGGGCCTGGTAACTGGTACAATATGGATGAATGTTAGAAACTGTAATAATCAAGATAAAAAGCAGTCCAAAAGATGACATATTAGATAACTGCATTTAAGTGATACAGCTAATAAACAGACTAATGGTTATTGTGAAAAGGATGGGGAATTAGAGGATGACTGCTAATAGTTATAGGTATTAGTTTTTTTTTTTTGAGGGGGATGAAAATAGTGGTGATGATCACAACTTCAAGAATATATTAAAAGAGATAGATTTTTGGTTGAACACTGTGAATTCAACTCCTACACTTGTGAATATTCTCAGAAGGGGGGTTTCTTATTTGATCAAGTCAAGAATGAAAAAGTAATTCATTGGAGTTTACCTTTCTCTTTGGAAAAATAGATGTGCAATACACTGTAATGGGAAGATAGATGCAATCTTTTGTATTTACCATTCTGAAGAGGAACATTTTCTACAGGGCAGCTTATCAGTAAATACACACAAAGTCACATTAAATTTGAGAGACGGGGAAATCCTAAATTAGACAGTGGACTTACATTTTAAAATAACACATTTGCAGGAATTTGTATGTATATACATAGAAATTTTTACAGGAAATCAGTTTAAACCTTTGGCTTTGTTTGTATACTTTTTACACAGAATATAATTATGCCCAAATATCTTAAGCTTTAAAATTACAAGAATAGTTATTTGGGATACAATAACCTTGTAGTAGAACTCAAGTTAAAATGACTTCTGCAATAAACTCTCCCTGCAGGATAATATGAAGAAATCACATTCAGGTCAAGACAATCCCACTGTAGTTTACTTGAGTGGCTTTTAGTTTGAAGTGTGTTTATGAAAGCACAGTGGAGTTGTGTAACTAGCAGTGCCTGAAACATGCTCTAGGTGATGTTCCACAAGGACACTGGTGCTCCGCAACCTCTTGTACAGATCAGGGACAATATTTCACCATGTGCCGTTGTGTCTCTGGATTGATAGACTCTTGGTTTGGCTATGAGGTACCACAAACCAACAAAGTGGTGACTATCCCTATGGTGATACTTATTTTCAGCCTATTGGAAGTTTTTGTTTCCCTTCTTCCTTAATGTTTTTAAAGAACAATGAAAAGATGGTTAAACACCTGTTTTTTCCTCCAGAAAGAAAAGAATAGAAGTTTCATGCAGTTGCATCCAAAGCCATTCAAATGCACAGGTAGAGCACATGCTTTCAAAGGCAACCTAACATATACTTACATAAAAGCCAAGACCTATGACAGAGTAAAAACAAAATAATGGCTTTTTAAATTAGTTGTCAACTTTACTCCAGGAACATATTGCAATTGGTCACACTCCCCTCAGGTTATACTCTTATTTTCCCTCTCCCCCACCTTGTTCTCTTGAGGGCCCTCCTCGGTGGGGTTTTCAGTACTCACTGTCGGGTCATGAATGCACCAGCCAATCTCTGGGGAGGGGGTGTAAGGAGAACACCTCAGGATGCTCCTTTTCACCCTGTGACTTTTATAAGCTTTTTGTCCCCTTATCTGCACTGTTCTCTAGCCTCGGTGGGCATGTTATAACTTATGTCTACTTTGGAGTTGAGATCTCTGCAACCACTGGTTTTCTGTTCTGACGTTTTTTGAGTCTCTTCAGTGTCTGCTGCCACCTCCCTGGAGGAGCTTCTCATGCTGGCAGTGAAAGAAGCACTCATTTAACTCACTGCTTCCTTTGCAATGTCTCCTGGGACCTGGCAATTGTGACAGAGACAGAACTCAGGCTAGACAGTCAGCTTTCTTGTCATACTGATGGATTTTGTCTTTCCAGTGTTCACTACCATTTGTAAAGAGCAGGTTCTCTAACCAAGAGTCAGAGCAGCACAGATCAAAGGCTGAGAGTGGGGGGAGAGTCTGCGTGTAGAAGACATTTTGGTGAGCTTGTCTTTTCATTTTAGCCAGCAGACAGTGACAGCTTCCTTGTAAGGTCTATGACCTTCTAAGCTATAGGCCTCTGACTTGGTTCTCAGGACCAGGTATGAATTCCCTCCTACTAGGCAGGCCTCATAGCCAGAGCACCACTGATTCACCCCACAGGCCGTGTGCCACTGTTGCCCAGGTATGTACACGTACACCTTTCTGGGATGGCTGGTTTTGTAGCTTGCAGTATCCTGCGCTAAAAACAAAATAATCTTAAAGCATTTTCTCTAGTGACATCACAGGAATAACAGATGTAAAATCAGGTCCACAGGTATAAGTGCTCTGTAAGACTTTATCCTTCCTACCTGTCTTCTTTTTTTATATTTTTGAAATTATGTATTTGAGAGAGGAGTGCAGGTATATAGAGAAAATGGGCATGCCAGGGCTTCCAGCCATTGCAGACGAACTCCAGGTACATGTGCCACCTTGTGCATCTGTCTTACATGGGTCCTGGAGAATTGATCCTGGGTCCTTTGGCTTTGTAGGAAGTGCCTTAACTGCTAAACCATCTCTCCAGCCCCCTGACTGTCTTCTTCATATGTCCATCTTAACATAAAGCCCATCAGTAATCAAGCTTTATGCATACTTAAGTGAAAAGCTTCACTACACAGCAAAAAAATACAAGAAAATAGAAAATTCACAGTTATTAAATCTTAAATAATATTCAAGCCAGTTTGTTATTTATGAAAAGGAGGTTGTAGAATACAAAAAATATCAACAGAACTAGCAGGATGATAAAAGAATATTCACTTTGTATACAATTCAGGAAAAAAGAATAAAGTTAAAATAACTAGCTTCCTTGTGAGGATTTGAGAGATTATCCTCTTGAGAACTGAGAATAGTACTGCAATGAAGGGAACACAAAGATAAAAATGAGTTATTCTAAATGGAAGATATCACAAGTATGACCTATTGACCATTACGAAGGTAACCTTAAGGCCATCTCATGGGATGGTGATATAGCTTACTATTAGAATGCTTGCCTAGCATGGACCAGGCCCTGGATTCCATTCCTAGCACTGCAAAAGGAAATCTCATAGGAGAAAACAGCCGTAACTCTCCCATCAGAGAGTATAAGAGAGGATATGATAAAGACAAAAACCAAAATCTTCAGAGGCTCAGTTTAGGAAGCCTGATATTGACTTCAAAGGATTTCTGTGGGGAAGATGTAGGAAAAAAGAGAGTGAACTAGGCAATAAAATAAGGAAGAAAAAAAATGCAATATAAACATTAGTTAAGAACACTTAAAAAGTTCACAAAAGTTTATACTTTGAATTCAGGGACAGGTCATATTTATGATTCATGAAAAATGAATCAGATTGACATCAAACATTTTACCAACATTGGATCCTTGAGGCAATGAAACAATGCCTTTGGAGCTCTGAAGGAAAATTCTAGGCTTAGTTAGTGCTAATCAACAGTGATGGTAAAATACAGCTATTTTCAGACTTTCAGAAACATTCCCTTATGTATAATTGAAAGGATGTTGCTTAGATTTACTACAACAAAGCAAAGCTGGAAATGAAGAAAAGATAGTTAAATGCAGAAGAATTAATTTATGTGCTTTAAAAAATAATTTTATTATATGCTAACTATATAGGACATCTGGGAAGGATATTGCCTTAAACTACTTCATGATATAATCCAGATAGAAACCAGCAAGATTGTGATGGAAGAACTGTTTGGGACTAGAGGAAATGGAGAGAAAGAAATGGAAAGGGCATTAACAAGAAATAGGACTGCAAAGCTATAGGGAATAAAGCTTAAGAGTAAACATAAAGGTTAAATATGTTTAAGAGTGAGTGGCTGAATTTTGTCATGTGTGTATGTGTGTCCATATGTCTGCATGCTTGTGTATGTTCAGGCACATGTGCACATGTGTATGCAATCCAGAGGACATTCTCGGACATCATCCTAAAGAACATCTAGTGTTTTGAGAGAGAGTCTCTTATTGATGCAAAAATCACAAATTCGACTGGGCCAGCTGGCCAGTGAACTCCAGGGATCACCAACACGTATCCATGCATGTCCACGTGGGTGCTGGGGATGGACCAAAGTCCTCATGCTTGGTAAACAAGCATTTTAGCAAGTGGACTATCTGCCTAATCCCTAGCTGAAAATCAGCAGATGATGTTATCTTGAAATCATGTGACAGGAAAAAAATAACTTACAATGTAAGATTCTTTTCTATGAATGGTCCAATAGTCAGACTTTTAATATCAAACTTCCTTGAATTTAAGTCTCTGGGCTCCCCTGAGCTTTTTCCTGGTATGGTAGAGAGAGGTCCGCATCACCGTTGTTTCCGTTCCACGCAGCGAGGAAACACTGGAGGCCAAATGCATAGCTGTTCTGTTCACATGGACATCTTGGGGAGCAGAGAATACAAGACTGCACTTACATAACTTCGGATAGGACAGTAACCCTGATAAGACTTGAGCAGGTCCAGGGAGGGAGGGGCTATATATAAAGAAAAAAAAAATGGAATGGCTAATTGAGGATTATAGTGAATTTTTTCCACAAACTCCAAGGAAAAGTCTTTCTGGTGGCAACAAGGTCTTAGTGGCCATGTTTTATTACCTATTGTATCCCACCAAACTTCTCTTGTGTTTAAGAAGACATAGAACGAAAAGGCCTTCAGAAATGAGTAGAATGGCTTAGAGCATTAGGCTTTTTAATAAATTTTTTTATTTTTATTTATTTATTTGAGAGTGACAGACACAGAGAGAAGGACAGATAGAGGGAGAGAGAGAGAATGGGCGCGCCAGGGCTTCCAGCCTCTGCAAACGAACTCCAGACGCGTGCGCCCCCTTGTGCATCTGGCTAACGTGGGACCTGGGGAACCGAGCCTCGAACCGGGGTCCTTAGGCTTCACAGGCAAGCGCCTAACCGCTAAGCCATCTCTCCAGCCCAGAGCATTAGGCTTTTTAAAAACAGCAAGTGTTAATGAATTGAAATATATATCAATTTTGATTTTAAAATATTACCTGTGCATGGTTTGTTTTTGTTTTTTGGTTTGTTTTTTTTCTAGGTAGGGTCTCGCTGTAGCCCAGGCTAACCTGGAATTCACTATGGAGTCTCAGAGTGGCCTCGAACTCACGGCAGTCCTACCTCTGCCTCCTGAGTGCTGGGATTAAAGGCTTTTGCTACCACGCCCTGCTTGCATGTGTTCTTTTTATGTGGATGTATTTGATTCATACAGTTTTACTTAGCTGAATTGTTTCTGGTTTTTTGTTTGCATATTTCCTCAATAGATACGTGTAGAACTATAAATATGACCAGGGCTGTTGGAGGGATTCTAAAAAGGAGTGACCTATGAAAATTCTAATTACTCATAAAAACAACTTCATACTGAAGAAGATGGCGGGCCATTTTTATCAGATGTAAAATTCACATGCTGTGCACTCATGGTTTTGTTTCATAAACTCTCTTGTCTTTTTGTCTTATTTCATAAACTCTACCTTCTTTTCTTCCTGAATTTTTTCACTTTCTTCCAATTTTCATTATCACATTGCAATGTTTTCTCATTTTTTTAAACACACACTAGTACTGCTTTTGGACCAGAGTGGGTATAAGCACAAATCTGATAATAGCTTCGCCTCTCTCTGTGGCCAGGTAGCAGACACTGGACTTCATGACTTTCATGTTGAGGAGTTGCACAAGGATCCTCGTGGATGCTAAAAGGAGCTCCACGTTGCAGTGGACTTGGGATGTTTAGTTGTCCTTTGACCCCCATGTTCCATTTTACCCTCTTCTTTCAAGTAGCTGGAAACTTTAGTCAACTTCCTGGGAATATTGGTTCCCTTTTATGTCCTCTAAAGCATCTCGTCTCCTCTCCCCCAAAGTGTCTTGTCTTCCTCAGGCAGTCCATCGCCATGTTCATGTATTTTCCCTCACTCCCTCATTCCTTCATCTCCGCTTCGTGCCTATCTAGCAGTTTGATCTCTGTGGCTAGCTCCTGGACTCCAGAAGAGCACTGCTCACTTCATCCCTTCTCCTGCAATGGGCAGGGCATGCTAATGTGCTTTCCCTTGGAGACTTTAAATTTTCTTTTACATTTATTTTTAGCCTACTCTCTGGCTATTAAATCCAGACTTCCTCTCTGCTAATCCTGAGTTTCTATGGATTATCTCATCATCATATCCAAACATAACTGCCAAATGTACAATCTTCATCTTGGAGTGGGTCAGTCCCCCCAGCTTTTATGAGCTGCTCTGAGACTTTTGAAGTACAAGGTCCTTGCTGCTGGCTGCCGGCCGACAGGCAGCTGCTTGGGATTGATGGAGGAGGAGGAGGCATCATTGCCAAATAGCTGTGGCATCATAAACAAGGCACCGTACCTTGCCAAAGTCTATGCTCTGACCCTCTTTGGCTCTGAGAGTAATGAAACAAGACTACTGAACAAAGCCCGAGACTGTGAAACATTAGATGGCCATCAAATACTTAAAAGTGGGATCATCTTTCTCAGCAGATGCATTTTAATAAGGAGAAATGATTGTCATTCTGTACTGACTGTGGGTTTCCTTTTGGCTCCAAGAATTTGTCATTTGCTGTGCTTTACCAACCATAGTGAGGATAAGCCTATGGCTGAATGGCACCACAGCTGTGGACACAGCCATAGCTCTGCAGAATTTTCAGTCATCTCTAGAAACTATGATTGCATAGAACATAGGTCATATGGATGACACGGATGGAGAGAAACCTTACCCTTTGTGAAATGTCTATAATTGTCTATATGTAAAGTATGCAGGTTAGTTTAGGTTGGGCAATAACCCAAGTGCTAAAGAATACTACAAAACTCTCAAAGAGAACTTCCCATTAGATCTGACTAGGAAGACCCTCCGGCACTTGTTCTGAATGTCTCAAGCAAAAAATATGGGGTGAGCATAGTGGCTGACAGAATCTGTATTGGTAAAGTTGGCAGCTGACGATGGTAATTTTGCTATTGAGGGACATGAAAATTTTCAGGAAAAGTGGTTTGGGGTAAAAAGTATTTGAGACCGTCCACATTTATAAGCACACCAAATAAGAAATCAGTAAGGCCTGTGCTCTTCATCCTTAATATGGCTCCCAAGACTTGGCCAGTGAGTGGTGCTGCAGTCAACCCTTGTATATGATCTGAGGGACAAATTTGTTATCTGGAGAATACGGACTGTCCAGGCATCAGCATTTTGAAAAATTTGTAAAATATTTATGTTTTCATTTATGAGAGGGAGAGAGAGAATGAATGAATGAATGAATGAATGAATGAATGAATATGGGCACACCAACGCTTCCAGCCACTGTAAATGAACTCTAAACACAAGAGTCACCTTGGGCATTTGGCTTATGCGAGTTCTGGGGAATCGAACCTGGGTCCTTTGGCTTTACAGGCAAGCACCTTAACTGCTAAGCCATCTCTCCAGCCCTTTTAAATTTTCTTTTAATATTTATTTATTTATTTATTGGAGGGAGGGAGAATATGGCTCAGTGCATATTGCAACTAGCAGGGGATGTTCAATCTTTTAAGGCCAAAACTAGCATTTCAGTCAAGTCAGAGTCCAGGTTGTGTTTGGCTGTTATTGAATTTTTGCTCAATAATTTAGTGTGGAAGAAATTTGTTAGAGACTTGCTTTTATGTTAACCTGGTCGAATAGATTTCATTCAATAGTTAACTTCCAAATTAGCTTTTGCAAGCACAAAAGGAAAATACATAGTAAGTCTTATTTAGAATTTCCATTTTGAAATATGACATGTGTTACCTTTTAGATTTTATTTCTGTAAAGTGAACATAATTTTCAACTATGCCAACCACATATATTTCCAGTTATGTGAATGCTTGTTCACATTCTTAATTTCTCTTGAATGTATTTTTTGCAGTTTTTCACTATTTTTCCCTGGAAACTTTTTTTTTTTAAATTTAATTTATTAGTTTTCTTTTCAGTAAATACAGTTTGGTACCCTTACTTAGGCTCATCTGTGATCTACCCCCTCCCATTAGACCCTCCTTGTTAATGAAAATGGGTCGTGCATTGTGGAGTTAGCCCCCAGTTATTGGTAGGATAAATGTCTCTGCAAATCATGACCCAACATGTAACTCTGACATTCTTTCCGCCCCCTCTTCCGCAAGATTTCCCTGAGCCATGTTGGGTTCATTTTTGGTCTGCTTCAGTGCTGAGGTGTTGGGGGCCACTGAGGCTTTGGCTCTCTGATTTGGTAGGAGTTGATTTTTCTCTGGGTCGATCTCCTTCCCCTTTGTGCTGGTATCCGGTTCACAGGAAAACATCACCCTTGCTTATTTCGCCAGAACAAATGGTGCTGGACAAACTGGATAACCACATGCAGGAAACTAAAACTTGATCCACACATTTCACCGTGCACAACACTCAAATCCAAATGGATCAAAGACCTCAACATAAGACCAGAAACTCAAAAATTACTGGAAGAAAATTTAGGAAGTACTTTCCATGATATAGGAATGGAAAAAGACTTCCTGAATAAAACCCCAGTGGCTCAAGTTCTTAAACAGTCACTCAACCATTGGGATCATATGAAGCTGAAGAGTTTCTTTACAGACAAGCATATAATAAGCAAAGCCAATAGAATACCCACAGAATGGGAGAAAATATTTGCAGGTTATCCAACTGGAAACTTCTTTAATTGGCACAATTTTAAACTTTGAAACACGTAGATGTTAAATTTTACCATTTTGAAAGGCTGGCATAGTGGTACACACTTGTAATCCTTGAGATGTAGAGACAGGAGTTTGATACCAGCCTAGAGACACAGTCTTAAAAAAAAACGCAATACATTTGTTGTTTGTGTAAATAAGTCATAAAACCATGATTCTTGTACATTTGGTATGTTGATCTATGTTAGATAGAATTATTTGGTAAAAAGAATAACATACAAACTTTTTACCCCATCTTCAAGAAATATCTGAAGCCAGAAATAGAGCTAGCTTTTGTCACCGCTATTGTTAACAGCTGGTGAGATAATTTAATGTTTTGTGTATTTTGGGTCTTTATGTAATATTGCACATGAAAACATTCTCAGTTATTAAATTTCATTTCAAGTAATTTGTTCTCAATTTATCAACTCGGTTAACCCAAAATATCTAACATTGTAATGTATCTTATGCATAAATCATGATGTTATGTAGGTTAAAATGTATAACTTTATGATGTATCATTTACATAAATCATATGTTTTAAAATGAGAATTGCCTAACTTTTTGTATTTACTAGCTCCTTAATCATCTTATAAATTTGAAAAGTAATATTTTTGAAAATAAAAATTAAGATAATTCCTTACCCTTCATTTATTTGTTACCTCAAGTTCAGAAATGGATATTTAGTTTGGGAAGTTTACTTTCATAAAATACTTGCTGATGCTTTTCTTTCACATAATTTATTTCTTCTTATACTAGTTTCAGGAAATTATCCATGGCCTAATGCTTTTTTATTAACATATGGCTCATATCCTTTTTCTTCCTTTCTTTTATCTTTAAGCAGTTTTGAAAAGAAAATTAAAAGGATTGAATCAATGTAGCAATGAGTATATATTCTAAAAAGCATATAAACACTGATATTGCAATGGTCACATCATCATAATTTTTATATTTTATACAAATCAATTATAGATCTGTCAGGAACTTTGTGCGCTATCAGAAAATTATAGATTATCTTTTTTAAAATGTTCAGGCTGAGCTAGAGGAAGCCAACATTAATCACATTCCCCCAACTGGGACTCAACATCTGTGTCTTTTGGTTAGCATTCTGTACAAATTCAGTATGAGTGAGTTAGGTGAGGTGAGTCAGTATGTTTAAAAAGCCTGCTTTAGCATAGCTGGAACCATCTAAAGATTAAGATGTAGCATCATAGAAGACAAAATACCTGTCTTTAGTTTGTTTGCTTATTTTAGAAAGATTGTGTGTGTGTGTGTGTGTGTGTGTGTGTGTGTGTGTGTGAGAGAGAGAGAGAGAGAGAGAGAGAGAGAGAGAGAGAGAGAGAGAGAGAGGGAATATGAGTTGGCGCATCAGGGCCTCAGCCACTGTAATTGAACTCCAGATATTTGTGCCACCCAGTGGGCATGTATGACCTTGTGCTTGCCTCACCTTTGTGCATGTGGCTTATGTGGGATCTGGAGAGTAGAACATGGGTCCTTAGGTTTCACAGGCCAGTGCCTTAACCACTAAGCAATCTCTTTAGACCCTGCCTCAGCACTTACTTAACCAAAACCACTAAATCAATCATGAGTTTATTTCAAGGGGTAATATCAGATGATTAACTTCCTTAAGTCTTACACACTCTGGGTTTGATTTTTTTTTTTTTGCTCTGACTTGCTTTCGGAGATTAATTATTATAATTAACTATAATATAGTCCCCCTCACCACCATCACCATTTACAGTACAGGCCTAGTCTTTTTTTTTTATTTTAATTGAGAACACGAATACATGAGCATTCTGAATTTGATCATTCTTGCCCCATCACTGTCCTTTGTCTTCCCCCCTCCATGTTCATTCCACTGAGCAGTCTTCTTTCCTCTGTTTTGATGCTTCATTTCCTTTGCCCTCCTCCATCCTCTATATCAACATGCTGATTGGCTCAGAGTTGTGCAGGTGCTGTGGGAGTATGGGTAACCACTGTGTGGTTATTAACGTGTCAGTTGGTTCATGTCAGAAGAATAGTGCCCCGTAGTATACTTTTCCAGCCTATTATGCTTACATTTCTTCAATCTCATCTTCCAAAATATTCTCTGAGCCTGTCTCATTCAGTGTTGAGCTCTCTTAAGCCTTTTATTTTCAGCTTTGTTGAGTTTTCCATCTCCTCAGTGTCTACCACCATCTCCACAGAGAAGCTTCTCTTGGCTAATAGTGAGAGCAGCACTCCTATTTTTTCCTCATTATATCCTCTGCAATGTTGCCTGATACCTGGCAGGTGTGATATACATGGCTCACCCAGTGCTAAGCACTGAACTTTCTCTTCTCATCTTGATCAGTCTTCAGTGTTTTTGGTATTCACCACTATATGTCACCAAAGTTTCTCAAACCAAAACTGAGAATAGCATTAATCAAAGGGTATAAACATTATACCTACATATATATTTAGAAGGCTTTGCAATATTTGTATTATTTGCAAGCAGAAGGAGATAGAATGGGTATGCCAGGGTCTCCAGCCACTGCAGACACACTCCAGATGCACACACCATTTTATGCATCTGGCTTTCTGTGGGTACTAGAGAGTTGTTAGGTTTGGCAGGCAAGTGCCTTAACCACTGAGAAATCTCTCAGCCCCTGATATTTGAAAAGCTTTTAGATGGGCATTATTAGACACCTTGTGCACTACTCTAGTGCATTAGTGTATGGAGCAAACTGAAAGGCAGGAGACAGGAAGAATATGATCAGTATTGTCAACTTTACAGGACCTCGAATCACCTAGGAGGCAAATCCCAGGGAATATGTCTGTGAGACACTTTCTAGCTTAGGTTAAGGTGGGAACACTCATCTAGCTATGGTCATCACCATACCATGGGATAGGGTCCTGGACTGAAAAAAAGAGAGAGAGCTTGTTGATCATCTGCTTCCTGACTGTGAATGAAATGGGATCAGCTGCTCCTGTCACCATGTTGTCCCTGTAACTGTGGGCCCAAATAAACCTTTCCTCCCTTAAGCTGTTTTTTTGTCTTGTCTTGTTTGTTTGTTTGTTTGTTTTAGGTTATTTTGTCAGAAAAATGAGAAATGTAGCCCATATAAACAGGGAGAGAAAGAACAGAATGTTATGGATGAGGGATCAAAGCATGAGTAAGATGGAGAACTTAACACCTTGGAACAAAAGGTGTCCTTCTCAGGGAAAAGAAAATTGCAGTTCCAGCACTAATTAGTGACTCTTTGGTGACTTCATTAAGGTATTCCTTGAGTCAGGTTTAAAAAAACCTGTGAGTCAGATGAGGGGCTGTGAACCCTAGTAACAGCGAAGCCCAGAATCACCTCACTTGTCTTCTTTCCTTACCATAGCCCAGGAATGAAAACGGACCAGCCACCTTAGGGAAGAAGGATAACTTCATGTGAAATACAGTTCAAAATTTTGATTTCTGTCTTGGATTACTCATCCTACTTACTAAATTGAAGTTTTGCTTGTGACAACAGGATTGTTAATTAAGGCTGAGCCTGAAAGTTTCCACCTATGCTAGAGAAACCATTCCTAAAGGATAAGGTTTAGAGGAGAATTATGGGAATAAAAATACTATATTTCAGCTAAGACATGCAATGAGCTAGTTTAGTATAGCATAGCAGTTACATCTTGAAAGTTCAAGCATCTGGCTCAAGAGTCTCCCAGTAGGTCAAACCTCACACCACACTAAATTCTGACATTGCCTTCACGAGATATGTTTTGTAGTAAGGTTGCAATACACTCCTGTGAAATGAATGGTCTGAGTCTAAAACTAAAGATTACTTATTGTACTTGTTTTTATCCTCCTCTTCATCACTAAGATCTTCTCTCATTATTTAGTAAAGAAGGGATGATTGACAAGTGCTTGTAAAAAAAAATCCAACTAGTTTAGTTTTTGTTTGGGGTACATAGAAGCAAAATGAAGAAAATGTACAACTTGAGGGCTGGAGATGTGGTTCAGTGGTTACAGGTGCTTGCTCACAAAACCTGATAGCCTGAGTTTGATTCCCTAGCACCCACATAAAATCAGATGCACAAAATGGCTCATGTGTCTGAAGCTCATTTGCAGTGTCAGGGGCCCTGGTATACCCATTCTCTTTCCCTTGCCCCCAAGTAAATATTTTAACAAGAAATTAATATGTGCATTGGGGGAGAAAATCTGTATGAATGTTTTTATTTAGCTAAACCTAGACAATTTGGCTGTGTAACATCAAGAGAATATTATGGGGAAAGCATATTCTAAAACTTTGTTTTCATGTCATATTGTTGAAAGTGGTATGTTTTCAGAAGATATGAGCATTGAATTTAGAAATTAATATATTGTAGGTTGGGGAGGATAAGCCAGTGGTAGATCACTTGCTCATAATGTTCAATGTCCTTGGTTTGATACTCAGAAGTACAAGAAATTAATACATTTTAGGTTTATAAATGACAGTATTTCATTTGATTAGTCTCTAAATGAACAAGGAAAGTTAGAGTCAACCAAGATGGAAACTAAAATTTATTTTTTTTAAAAAAGCCATGTTGTAAAATGGTATATCCTAACCATATTAAAAAATATTTGACTTTAGAGATTCAATATCATTATTTTAAAATTGTTTTGTGTTTTAGCATGTTATAAATTCTAGAAAAATGTTTTTAGAATTTTTAAGTGCTATGATTGAATTACATTCACAAAAATACCAATGTCAGAGTTGTGTGCCTTCCGTACAAAGTAGATGCTTAAAGATGCCGAGAAAATTCTACCTCCTGCTCCGTATCAGAACCCTGGGAATGAAGTAAATTATCTATATTTAACATTTAGCACCAGACTCCTTTAAAAGAAAACAGGGAGTATTGCCTCAACAGCTCTTTGAGTTTGAGGTTAGATTTGAGAATTTTGGTATTGACTGGCATTTAGATTAAGGGTAAAATAATATTTAAAAGAGAATAAGAAAGAGCACAACTTTTTCAGGTAGGGAGAAGGAAGATGAGAGAACAGATAAAATGAAAGATGAATCAATGGACAGATGGTGGGTTGCATATATGAAAGGCCAGTGGCAGTCCCAGGTGATGATGGGATAAAGGGGATTTTTTTTTTTTTTTTACGATGAATGATGCCTATTTAATTTATTTGGTTTTGTGGTTGAAACAAATCTTTTTGTTTTTATTGGTATTTCTAGGGAATAATGTAAGAATCAATGTCTCAAAATTCTTATTGTTTTTGCTTATTTGTTTTGTAGAAATAGGAGACATTCCAAGCTTGGATTGGAACATGAGAAATAGTCCATGTGGAAGCAGAGTTTCAGATCAAGGAACTCCCAACACAATGGTCTTCTCTCCCATCACCAAATCTTAGGAATTGTGAAGAACATGATGAAGCTTCTACAGTCCAAACCTCTTGGAATTAGTTGGAGGCAAAGTGGTAAGTCAAAATAATGGGGTGTTATATTGCCATCTTTTGAGCTACAGAAAATCTATATATTTAGAGTTTTTTGCTTGTGTTTCAACAAGTTATTCTTTAAGAACATACTGAACAGATTTACTATAAATCCCATCCATATAGCACAGCAGTCTCTTACTTAAATATTCTTGAGGCCAGGGCTTTAGGAATGAAGAGAATAAATTTATTGGAAAAGGTTAACTCCAAAAAAAAAATCTTGATTCATCTGCTTGAATGAGAAGTTTTAGCAACAATTTGGTGGCAATGGGTAAATGTTACTAGCTGTCCCTATTAGTAAGTGTGGCAGATCCTAACAACTGCATCTCCACCGTGCAATGTTAGGACTGTCACACTCAAAGACTAAGATTCCAGACTGACAAAAATCCAGCTGTACAATACATTTCCTACAACATTAATGGGTACTAATATTTGAAAATAAATTACTCACTAAGGAAAAAATAAGGGCAAGTTACTTAGTTTTTCCTGATGTGGAACTTGGGTTTGAAACCAGGGCCTAGACATACTAGGCAAGTAATATTCTACCATTGAGCCATACCTCCCAGACCTTTGGCAAGGTAAGTTTTTTTTTTTCTTTAAAGAAATTGGCTATATAACATTTTAAGGCTAAAAATGAAACTTTTAGATTAAATCTGTGTTTCTATCTTTTCAACACTTTTTGGCAGATAGGCATTTATTTATTTATTTATTTTACTTTTAAATAGTTGATTTCCTTCTGTAGAACTCTAAAGAAAGAGGTTAATTAGAAACATTGTGCTACTAGTTGGGTTTATCAGTTGTTGAGTGACTTTGTTTCTAGAAAACAACAAAGTATTTTTATAAAAATCAAAATCTAAAAGAATTCTTTTCAAAACCATAATCTCTGGCCAAATGGAAGAAGATAAACTACTACACACAAACACACAAAAAGAATCAAAATAGTAAGTTGCATTGAAACTTGGGGTAGAATTACTCTTGAGCGTTTTAAATTTGGTTTTCAGGAAATTAGATTTAAAGCAAGGAAACCACAATGTTGTATAAGGAAGTTTTGAATGGGCCAAAACTCAGTGCTACTCAGTGTATGTATTTCTTATTCTATTTTGGAAAAAAAAAAGTTTTCTTTTGAATGAGAAATAGTTAATTTGAATTTTTTAATATTTTGATTCTTTGAATGTTTAACAGAAATGCTAAGGTAAGTTTTGTTAAATTCTTTTAAAAATGCTTAACTTTCATTTATTGGTACAATAAGTGAATTCAAAATAGTGAAGATGTAGAAAAAGCGGATGACATTAATGGATAGCTAGAGCACTCCAGTAAAGAACAGTAGGACACAGATAACTTTTTCTAAAATTTAATTTATTAGTTTTCTTTTCAGCAAATACAGGCCATTTGGTACCATTGTTTAGGTTCATCCATGATCTACCCCCTCCCAATGGACCCTCCTTGTTGATGTAAATGGGTCGTGCATTGTGGAGTTAGCCCACAGTTATTGGTACGATAAATGTCTCTGCATATCATGACCCAACATATGACTCTGACATTCTTTCCACCCCCTCTTCCACAAAATTTCCCTGAGCCATGTTGGGTTCATTTGTGGTCTGCTTCAGTGCTGAGGTAACTTTTAAGATGAATTTCTAGACTTTCAGGTTCCCAGAAAAATTCAGAAGGAAGAGTGCTATACCATATGTGCCCTTCCCCCACATCTGCATCGACCTCATCATCAACATCCCTGCATGGTATACCTGATACAACAGATGACCTTACGTTGACACGTTAACTGTATTTAAATAGCAGTGTACTTAAGGTTCACTGTTGGTATAGATCCATGAGTCTAGGAAAGTATATAGTGACATGCATCTGCCTTTGTGTCTTGAAGTGTCATTTTGTGGCCCTACAAGGTATCTATAATCCACCCTTTAGAGCCAACCTTTAATTCTGACAACTTGATATTTTTAAACTTAATTTAAATATATATGCAATTAAATATAAATGTAACTATATAACTATGTATGTTATAACAGATTAAACTCTTATACCCTTCCCTTTGCTTCATTTTCTCACAAATACTTACATCACTACCCACTTCAGTGGCATGCTGTGGTATCTCATTGTGCAATTTACATTTCCCGCATTCATTTATGGTGCTGAACAACTTTCCATGTTTACTTGCCATTTGTCTATCTTCTTTGGTGAGATATATCTTAGGATCTTTGGCCCATATTTTAATAAGGTTGTTTGTCACCATCTTCCAAAGTTTTAAGTGTAGTTATTCTTGATTACAGATGGCTTGGTGCCCAGCGTGTGGCACCACTGGAATTGGCAAAACCTTTCAGGAAGTGGGCCTTTATAGAAGAAAATCTGGTCACTGTGAACTTAAGTTGCAATTGGTATTCTGGTCCCTTCACGTTCCTCTTTGCTTTCTGGCCACCATGAGATGAAAAGCTTGTATTCACTGTATGTCATGGTACACTGCCTGCCAGGGGCCCAAATGCGATTGAGCCAGTCTTCAATGTGCCAAAGCCTCTGAAACCTTTCCTTTGTACAAGTTAATTCTTTCAGATATTTGTTACTGTGATAGAAAGCTGATACAAGTTCTTCATATAGAAATGTGGTATCAGTTCTTTTTTTTTTTTTTTTTTTGTTTTTCGAGGTAGGGTCTCACTCTGGTTCAGGCTGACCTGGAATTCACTATGTAGTCTCAGGGTGGCCTCGAACTCTCGGTGATCCTCCTACCTCTGCCTCCCGAGTGCTGGGATTAAAGGCGTGCGCCACCACACCCGGCCTCAGTTCTTTATTAGATATTACTTTTATGAATCTTTCCTCCAGGTCTATGGTTTGTCTTTTCATTTTCTTCATACTTTCTTTTGCAGAGCAGAAATGTTTCATTTTAATGAAATTGAGTTTATCAAGTTTTTCTTTTATGAATTATGTTTTTGGTGTTGAATTACAAGTTATTTCCTAACCCAATATTACCTAGCATTCTTCCTTTTTTTCGGGTGGAAGTTTGATATTTTATATCTGAATTTGTAGTCCATTTTTACATATGGTTTTGAAGAGTGTGAAGTCTTTATCATTTTTTTTAAACATGTGGATGTTATAACACATTTAAAAAATGACTGTCCTTATTGATTTGCTTCTTTTCCAAAGATTTGTTAACTACATTTATGAGTCTGCTTTGGGACTCTGTACTGTTTTCTTCAGCTCTTTGTTCTTTCTTCTCTATCACATGGTTTTAATTTCTGAGGCTTTATAATAAATTTTAAGTCAGGTAGTACCAGTCCTCTCCTTTTGTTCTTATCCTTCAACATAATTTTGGCCAATCTGATACTTTTGCCTTTTTATATGTAGATTGGAATCAGTTTGTTGATACCCACAAAATAACTTTCTCGGTTTTGACTGTGATTGCATTGAATCTATAGGCCAAGTTGGGTAGAACTCATATCTTGACAACATTGAGTCTTATCTACAATATATGATTTGTCTTTTTATTTAGTTCTTCAGTATCTTTTAAATAAGAGTTTGTTTTCTTCATATTCTGCTTATACATTTTTTAGACAAGTATTTCAAGTTTTTGGTACCAGCATGAATGACACTGTGTTTTAGTTTCGAGTTTGGCTACTTTGTGGTGGGACACAGAAAATAAAATGAATTTGTGCATAATAAACTTTATCCTAAGTTCCAGAAGTGGTTTTTAAAATCCGTTCCTTCAGGTTTTCTGGATAGATGTCATGTTATTCGAAACCAAAGACAGATTTATTTCTTCTGTTTTAATAGATAAAAATTTTTATTCCTTTGTCTCCTTATTTCATTGGCTAGGAATTCCTGAGTGATAAGATGGGGCAGTTTTGCTTTATTCATCATCTTATGTTTAAGCATCTAGTTTCTGAATATTAAAATATGACTTAAAGGTTTTAAAATCGTGTGTGTGTGTGTGTGTGTGTGTGTGTGTGCGCGCGTGTGTACACTCGTGCACTCCAGGGTCTCTTAAGTTATATGGGTGCTGAATTGAATTGGGAACTGAATCTGGGGCACTAGGATTTGCAAAAAAAATGCCTTTAACCACTTAGCAATCTTCTTGACTCCTTGTTTTATATTTACATATTCTTTGACAAGCTAAGGAAATTCTTCTGTATTGCAATATAGAGTTGATTTTTGAAAAATTGTGAATATATGTGGGGATTTTCTCAAGGTTTTTTTTTATTATTGATAAAATATGCTTAAGATCCACAGTGGCCTTTACCAAGACAGATCATTCTTGGGTTATCAAATATATCCTAACACACAAAAAGATAGAAATTATGTAATCGCATTTAATTTTAAAAGTACCCAAAATATAACTGAAATATCTGCAAGTCCTTGGAAATAATGCTTTTTACTAAGAAATTTCAAAGTCAATAAAAAATCAATAGAATTGGAAAATACTTTGAAGTGAAATGATATCTGAGACAGCTGATCACTGTTTGTTTTAATACACTAAACCAGGGTTTAGCCTAAAAATTTTAAATACTCATCCCAACCAAAGGAAATATAAAGCGAGCTCTCTCAGTGTAATAGATTGAAAAGAGAACAGTTTGAAATGCCAAACAGGTACAAGGAATAAGATACAGACCAAAGTATATTCACTTGAAACATATAAGGTAAGAGCACATTATTTAAAAAAGTCAATACAATTAATTTCTAGGGAGACTTACAGAGGAAAAAAGAAGACATAAGCTATTAATATCTTAAATTCACAAAGGAGAGACTCTAGATCCTATAGACATTAAAAAAAAGGATGAGAAGGCAGCATTCCCCCTTTGCCATAGGCAAAGACCAACAAGGAAACAAAATATTGACTAACATCCCTTATAAATACAGAGATAAGCATTGTTCTCAATAATCTAACTGTGGACTTCTGGTCAAGATGGTGACCGCCTAGCTGCACTACAGACAACAAGGAAAAAAAAAAGATAGATGCAGATCCTAAGAAGACAGCTGCCCCAACATACCTCAAAAGGGGCCCAACTGAAACTAAGGACAACTGGCGAAACAAGCAAGGGTGATGTTTTCCTGTGAACTGGATACCAGCACAAAGGGGAAGGAGATCAACGCAGAGAAAAATCAACTCCTACCAAATCAGAGAGCCAAAGCCTCAGAGGCCCCCAACACCTCAGCACTGAAGCAGACCAAAAATGAACCCAACATGGCTCAGGGAAATCTTGCGGAAGAGGGGGCGGAAAGAATGTCAGAGCTACATGTTGGGTCATGATTTGCAGAGACATTTATCCTACCAATAACTGGGGGCTAACTCCACAATGCACGACCCATTTTCATTAACAAGGAGGGTCTAATGGGAGGGGGTAGATCACAGATGAGCCTAAATAATGGTACCAAACTGCCTGTATTTACTGAAAAGAAAACTAGTAAATTAAATTAAAAAAAATAATCTAACTGTGCATACTGAATAACGTGTCATGGCCAATGCAATGCAAGGCTGGTTTCACATTTGAACATCAATAGATAAAATTCACAGATTAAGTGGAATAAAGATTTTAAAAACTGTAAGATCATCTCATTAAATGCAGAAAATGCATATAATTTAATGACCATTTAATATAAAAAAATCCCAACACACTAGATATCAAAGGGAACATTATCCGCCTGATCCAGCTGTCTGTGAAAAGGCCCAATCGCCTTTATAGGTGAAAGTCTAGTTGCTTCCTCTTCTAAGGTCTGAAGCAGGCCTACAGTTCACTGCTGATGACCTTGCCTATATGAGCAATTCTGTATTTTGAAAAGGTGGGGGGAAGCTGGGGAGATGGCTTAGCAGTTAAGGTACTTAACTGCAAAGCCAAAGGACCCAGGTTAATTACGCAGGACCCATGTAAGCCAGGCTCATAAGGTGGCACATGCTTCTGGAGTTCGTTTGCAATGGCTGGAAGCCCTGGGGCACCCATTCTCTCCTCCCACCACCCCCCGCCGAGTCTTTCTATCTCTACCACATAAATAAATAAAAATAAAATATTAAAACAAAATTAAGGTAGCCAGGCATGGTGGTGCACACCTTTAATCCCAGCACTTGGGAGGCACAGGTAGAAGGATTGCCATGAGTTCAAGGACACCTGAGACTACATAGTGACTTCCAGGTCAGCCTGAGCTGAGCTAGAGTGAGACCCTACTTTAAAAAACAAAACAAACAAACACAAACAAACGTAAAGGAAAAAAAAAAGTCATCAGGCTTTATTTGCATATATGGTCAATTACATAGAAATTCAGTGGCACACAAAGCTGCAATGAGAACTAACAAATGACATTACCTGGCTATGAGCAGCAGTGTCAACCCACACCTCTGATGTGCACAGGAGCAGAACAAGTTTCAGCTCATTGGGGGCATGCTCTCACAGATCCCCCTGCTTCTGGAACTTTACTTCCATATCTATGCGTGATAGTCCATGTGCACACCACAGTTGAGCTATTGTTATCTCACTACAAAAATCTCAGCATGACAGCATGACTTCAATCCTTGTGTAAACTGTTAGCTGTTAAATAGTTGATGAAAACATTTGGAAGAAAATTTAATGAATGTGTTTATACTGGGTCAATGTTTAAAATTAGACAATATAATACTTTGAATCTTGGACTTTTATGTATATATATATATATAATAGGTAACCATATATAGACTAGATAATATATATATATAATAAAATAATAAAATAATATAATAATATAATAATATATGTGTGTAATATGTATTATATACATAATTTCTTATTTTTATTTAATGAATCAAGGCAGTGTCTCAGTATGTAGCCCAGGCTGACCTTATACTCTCGCAATCCTTTTACCTCAGTGACTCAAGGGCTGGGATTATAAGAATGCATCACTGTACCTGGCACAATATTTATATTTTGATGCAGGTAAACATTAGGGAGAAATTGTTTCATTGAGATTAAATTTTCTTTGATCTAAAAATATTTATTTGTGACAGAGTGAGTAGGCGGGGACAGGAGATGGGAAGAGAATAGAGAATGGGCACACTTGGGCCTCTTGCCACTGAAAATGAACTCTAGAAACAAGCATTATTTTGTCTGGCTTCATGTGAGTACTGGAGAACTGAACCCAAGCTGTCAAGGCTTTGCAAGCAAGTACCTAACTGCTGAGGTTAACCCAGCCCGAGGTTTCATTCTCAAATTCAAAGTTTTCATTTTGAAAATGAAAACCAACTACAATTTGGGTCATGTAAATCAATATATTCTTTTTTAAAAATATTTTTTATTGTTTATTTATTAGAGACAGAGAGCATGCACATGGGAGAGAGAATGGGGGGAGGGAGGAAAATAAATGGGAACACCAGGGCCTCTAGCCACTGCAAACAAACTCCAGATGCATGTGCCCCTATGTCCATCTGGCTTATGTGGAACCTGGAGAATTGAACCTGGGTCCTTAGGCTTGGCAGGCAAGCGCCTTAACCACTAAACCATCTCTCTAGCCCTAAATCAAAATATTCCTATTATGTTTTACTAAGCAGTATTTGTACTTAGTATTTTAGCTGAGAGCAGGTCTAAAGTTAATATTCTTCAAAGCACACAAATTTGAAAAATACAGTATTGTGTTATCATAACTAATAGGCAAATATCTTACTTATTAGGTTGCATGGCTATTTGTTTATTTCCATCATTACTCAAATACAACATTTTAAGAGACCAAACTCTAAACATCTGTGGGCTCTCCTTTCATCCATTTCTTAAAATAATCACTGTGCATTTATAGTTTACATCTATTAGCCTGGAGTTTCATCGTCCCAGAATTTATATATTGTAAGTCTGCCAAACTGCCTTTTCATACATTATCATTAGCATTTGGAGAAATAAACACTAGAGTGTTCATGGTTAGAAATCAGCACAGGTTAAAAGTGTTTCTGTTGGAATGAGATGAAGGATGTCAGAACTTATCAACAATAGCCAAATAGTCAGGTTGATGCCTTGGCCTTTAACACATCTGTTTTACTGTAGAGTATCCATGTGGATGTGACAATATGAATCGGGTTTTAAAGCAAAGAATCAAGAACAGAGTGTCAATTCATAAATATTTGAAAGGGTATTAATGTCATGCAAAAGCAGGTTTCAATGTGCACCATGGAAAAGGGAGGTAGAAACAGAAGGAAAACAACATACTTCAGTCAGTTCATACTTCAATATGGTTCTGACAGGCAGAAGAAAGTTGCTCCACAAATAATTATTTCTATTGTTTTATTTTGAAACTCACAATATGAGAGCATATGGTGTTCTTTGTGTATAACCCCAAGTCTCTGCCCGCTCTTTAAATTTTAAACAGCTTTGGTCTATTTAGAGGTGTAACTGCTAAATGAAAGAGACATGTGTGGCCCACCGAGCTCCGCGACTGCAGGTTAATCGGGCATCTAACCGTGGAATACTCCACACAAACATAAAGTTGTGTGCAGATGAAGTCAGGGCTATTAACACTGAGACACTGGAGTGTTTGCAGGAAAGAGTAGCCATTTAATATGCTCACAGTTAGACCAACCCTGTTGTCTTACAACATGAATAAATCAGGTGTTCTTTTTTTCAATACATCATTGAAATACTTGCTTTTTTCAGAGTTTTAAATTTGTTTTGCAATATTGTAGTCTCTGGTGAATCTCGCACCCCCTCCCCCCCACAGATTGCTTATCAAACAATACTGAAAATTGTGAGGCAGGTGGGAGACAAAGGGTTTTATTGATTGGTACAGTTCATCTTTGTTTGTGACAGTCTGTAAAATATTCTTTCCTGTGCCATTGAAGGGGAAGCTTTAATTCACTGTTAACTTGGCCACATCTTGATTTAATCACTGCATTTTGTTATCTAACTTCTCCATGAAATGAATTTGATGGGAAGAAAAGGTTCTTCAAGTTGCTTTAGGAGAAGACATGTGTCCTTAAGCTATGAAATACAAATAGCGCAGGTCCCTTTAGTTTCTCAACATTAGCATCTGCAATGTCTTTTATATAAATTCATCTGGTCCTTACTATCTAGCATCTATAAAGAACTGCAACAAATTGAGTACAATAAGAACAAATTACCCAGTCAATAAATAGGCTAATGATTGAGCAGACAGGTCTCAATGGAAAAAAAATATATAAATTTCACTCCCCTGCTACCCTTCCCCCCCCCCACCCAGAACATCTGTCAAGACAAATGTGACAAGACACACTTGCAAGGCTGTGCAGGATGAACAATTATTTATGGAGGGTGGGAATGTAAACTTGTGCAGCCACTAAGGAAGTAAGTATGGAGGCTTCTTAAAAAAAAAAAAAAAACTGAAAAATAGGGCTGGAGAGATGGCTTAGCAGTTAAGCACTTGCCTGTGAAGCCTAAGGACCTGGACTGGAGGCTCAATTCCCCAGGACGTTAGCCAGATGCACCAGGGGGCGCATGTGTGTGGAGTTGGTTTGCAGTGGCTGGATGCCCTGGAGCGCCCATTCTATCTCTATTTGCCTCTTACTCTCTCTGTCACTTTTAAATACATAAATAAAAATAAACAAAAAAAAAACCTAAAAAATATGGGCTAGGAAAATAGTTGGTAGATTGCTTACCTAATAGGCCTGAAACCCTGGGCTTAACCATCAGCATGCACCTTATAAACTGGGTGTGGAGGCACACACCTTAATCCTGGCATGCAGGAGATGAAGATAGGAAGATCAGAAATTCAAGACATCCTCAGCTACATAGCAAGTTCAAGGCCAGTCTGGGCAACATAAGACATTGTCTTCAATAAACAAAGACAAAAGAACAAACTAAAAATAGTGCTACCATATTATGTGGTGAAATTACTCTTGGGATATAACCAAAGGAATCTAAGCCATAGACATACTCACATATTCATGGTTTTTAATTTTTTTATTAATAACATACTTTGTATGGATATATCATGTATTGGTATGATCTTTTCCCTTTTCCCTGTCCCCATTATGCAGGTACGCCCCTCCTCATTTATTTATTTATTTATTTGAAGAAGAAAGATAATGAATGAATATGAGCATGCCAGGGCCTTCAATCATTGTAAATGAATTCACCTTGTGCATCTGGCCTATGTGGGTTCTGGGGAATTGAACCTGGGTCTTTTGGATTTGCAAGCAAGCACCTTATCTGCTAAGCCATCTCTATTACTAAACTATTCATAATAGTGAAGATACAGAACCAGCCTAGATGCCCATCAACAGAAGAATAGATTAAAAAAAAAGTGATGTGTACACAAAATGAAATTTTATTGGGCTGTTAATAATGAAATGGTATTTTGCAGGAAAATGGATGGAACTGAAGATTACCATATTATGCTAAATAAACAAGTTCCAGAAAAACAAACATATTTTTTCTTATTTTCCACATCTGTACACATATGGATGCATTCACACGTATGATATGAAAGTAGAAAAAAGGCTGTCAGAGGTGAAGAAGTGGCCTAAAAGCAAAGAACAGGATTTGTGTATGGGTACCAGTGCATGTGTACATGTTTGCGGGGAGGCTAGAATTCAATGTCAGAAGTCTTTAATGGGTTTCTGTGGTATTTTTTCCAGTTTGTTTTTTAAGACAGGCTTTCTTATTGAACTTTGAGCTCATGGATTCAACTTGTCCAACTGGTTAGCAGACCATTAGGTCCTCCTGTCTCTGAAACACCCAGCACTTTACATGGGTGTTTGGGTTCCAAACACAGGTCTTTCTGCTTGAGCAGCAAGAGCCTCACTGAGTGGGCCATCTCCTCAGCCTGCTATGCACGTTATCAGCCTATGTGTCGACATGGGAGTTTGTCTACCAGTTTATTAACATGGCTGAGGGATGATATGAGCAGAGAGTGGGCAAATAGGAAGGAATGAGAAGAGTAAGGAAGCAAGAAGGCAGGAAACAAATAAGATAACATTATCTTTCTAGAATCATGTAAAATACAAATGTTGGCCTGGAGAGATGGCTTAACAGTTAAGGAGTTTGCCTGAAAAGCCAAAGGATCCTGGTTCAATTCTCTAGGACCCACGTAAGCCAGCCAGATGCACAATGGGGAGAATGCTTCTGGAGTTTGTGTGTAGTGGCTGGAGGCCTCTCTGTCTCTTTCTCTCTCTCAAAGAAATAGAAAAACAGCATTTGTATTTTTTTTTTTTAATTTTAACATGGCATACTTGGCCGTTTACACAGGCAAAGATACATGAAAAGCATGAAGATGATTGTTTCAGGTTACTGGCTATTGGGTTAATTTTTACTTTATATTGTTAACTTTATCCATTTAAAATTTTTAACTAATTCTGTTTATCTGAGAGAAAAAAAAATAAGGACAAGAACAAAGCTATTTTCATTGCAGAGGGGAGAAAGATTAAGCCTAGAGGGAGGCAGGGAAGCCAGGTTTGCTCTTAGCTGATTAGCTTCTTCTGATCCCAATCATTATGACTTCCTCCTGGTAAAATATTATTTCCAGAATGTTCTAAGAGCCTAACAATTCTGTAGGACAGAAATCATGAGTCAAGGGTGTGTTTTCATCGTGCAGCTTGATTAGGGTGTATAGCATATAATGGTCAGTGACAGTGGCCATGTACTTTGCAGAATGATTTTATAGCCCATTGTATTAACTGCAGGAGATGCTGTAAAACTCACAAGATTCCCTTTGCTTTGTGTCTGTCTGACCTCTAAGGTGCTTCTTTTTAACCAATATTTCTGCTTGCCATTTGTAAAATTGGGTGATACTGAAAAGGAAAAAGTTATATCTTAGAGTATATGATAAAACAGCCAAGGTATTGTAATAACATAAAACAGCCAATAAAGAGATAGTAAGTAAGCACTTAATAGCATGGCAACACAAAACTCAGTGTGTTATATTTTAACATATAAATCTTGGACAGGAGATAATACACTAAAAGATGAAAGAAAATCTTATAATTGAAAAGCCAATATCACCTAGAAAAGGAAGCTAAATAAAGTACTAAATATAGGGGGTGGAGAGATGGCTCAGAGGTTAAAGTCACTCGCTTCTGAAGACTGACAGCCCAAGTTCAAATCTCCAGCACTCCCATGAAGCCAGATGCGCCAAGTGGTACATGCATCTGGAATTTGTTTGCAGTGATTTTTGCCAAAGAGCTCAAGTCTCTCTTCTTTGTGTTCTCAAGTCTCAGCCGTTGTTTGTAGTCAGGCATTCTTCAGGCACTCACTGGACAAGGCTAAGACTACGGTGAACCTTGTGAAAGTAGCTGAAGACAATTTAACTTAGTTCAAACTAGTTTTTTTTTTTTCTTTCCAAAATCTGATTCAAAGGGATTGAAACTAAATTAGAGCAGTTAAAGTACACCAATGGCCACATCTGAAATAGAAGATCATTTCTCCTCACCTAGTTTTAGTGCTGGCCTTATTCAAATACCTTATTTAATATGCATGGAATAAATTGGAAGAGGAATACTTTCTTCCATTAATTATAAGATTTTGTGGCTTTGAGAGAATTAATTTACCCTTAAGATATTTGTATAATCAGGCTACTTTCATGTAGAGAGAACTCAAATGAAACAATTTGATCACCCAAGTGAAGAAGAGATTAATTGAAATCTTAAAAAAATATATAGATAAGAAAATACATGCCTTTTCTACCACTCTTTCTTTGCATCTATAAATGGCCGAATCCCATGCATGAGGATATGAAGACAGAATGCAGCATAACTCTTAAATCCAATATTATTAAGGGAAATGGGGAAATCAAAGAGAATGTTAAAACTATGCAAACTATTTCCATTTGAAATGTACTTAATAAGATTCCAAGCTTTGACCTATACTTTTCAAATTGAGACAACTCTGAAAATGGAATTTTTTTAAATATCAAGATGTTCTAAAGTCAAAAATCCCTTTACATCAGGAGGATACAGTGTATGGTGCAAAAGTCATTTTCCTTTGAAGCCATGTTCAGATCCAGCTTTTTTTTTTTTTTTAAGCCTACCTAAAAATCTTATTCATGCACCATGCTTTTTCAATCAGTTTTTGGCAACATAGCTTAAATTTAGAATTGAAACTGTTCCACTGAAAGCTCCCAGAAATGAGGAATGAAAAATTAAGTGCTGATTTCAAGCTTATTGAAGTCTCTGCCTAAATCTGCTCTTGAGAATTAATAGTGCCAACGCTATTTCATTTGTGTCTTATTTACCATTTGGCTGAAGTTTAAAAAAAAAAAAAGTCTTTGTTTTCCCATCTTTGCCTCCAGGGCCAGCAATTTCCTTTTGGTGAGTACCTCCAAAGACAATATTTATTTATAGAAAAATGATGCTTCTGTTATAAAACAGATATTCTCTGTGTCTCTAACAGAGATATATATTTATACTTAATGAATGAATGATGATTAAATGCTTAAAACTTGTATTGTCCATTGTGAAAAGCTTAGTGCTATTGGTACATACTGTTTACCATATAAAGTAATCAAATTACAGCACAAATTTTGGCCCTTTATCTGTCAAATGAACATGTGGCCAAGTAGTGAAAATAAATGGTATTGCCATGTGAATCTAAGTCATTGAAGGGCATATGCCTGAGGAAGGGGAGAAAACTGTTATTGAGTCAGAACCTTAGGAGATGGGAAAGATTTTTAAAATCAATCAATTTGAACTTAGACAACAGGGCTGGAGAGATGGCTTAGCAGTTAAGCACTTGCCTGTGAAGCCTAGGGACCCCAGTTCGAGGCTCCATTCCCCAGGACCCACATTAGCCAGAAGCACAAGGTGGTGCACACATCTGGAGCTCGCTGGCAGTGGCTGGAAGCCCTGGCATGCTCTCTTTGTGTTGCCATGCTCTGTCTGTCTGTCTCTCTCAAATAAATAAATAAAAAATAAACAAAAAATACTTTTTAAACTTAGACAACAACATTAAAATGCAGATAATTTGAGGTTGTTCTCTAAATTGCATGGATTGTTTTTAAGACAATAATACAAATCTGCTTCCATAACCATGTTATGTAAATGAACAAAGAAGTGTCCACCTTGTATTTTTACATAGGAAGGGAAGTGAAGATATTTAGCTGCCTACAAAAACTGCCATCCAAGTAGTACATTGGCAATGCCACGATTTAATTAGAGAAAAAAAAGCAACAAAAAAAATCATTTCTGTTTTCATTTGAAGTTGAACCACAAATACTCTAGCATACAGTTGGCAAAAATCTAAATTTCCATCCAAGGCTGTGTTTTCTTTAGCTAATTTTTCCCATCTGATGCAGTGTTTAAGGCAGCCAACTTTAAACTTGATTTAAGGACAATTTAGATACCTGTAGGTGACAGTGATAATTTACCCAACTTGTAAAGCTTACTGTAGTTCTTTGGGTTACAAGTAATTTCTGGGATACAGCTCAGACAGTTTTCAACACTGGTTGTACATTTCAACTCTGGCAGTAGAGGCTTTAATTTTGGGTCCTGGTCATAGTTTTTATTATTATTATTAATTAGTTTTGTACTCAGCAAATATAGTCAATTTGGTACCATTATTAGTCTCATCCATGACCTATCCCCTCCCCTTGGCCCCTCCTTGTTGAGGTATATGGGTCATGTATTCTGGAGTTAGCTCACAGTTATGGGTAGGAGAAATTTCTCTGCATATCATGACCCAACATGTGGCTCTGACATTCTTTCCTCCCCCTCTTCCGCAAAATTTCCGTGAGCCATGTTGGGTTCATTTTTGGTCTGCTTCAGTGATGAGGTCTTGGGGGCCTCTGGGTCTCTGATTTGGTAGGCATTGATTTTTCTCTGTGTTGGTCTCCTTCACCCTTATGCTGGTACCCAGTTCACCAAGAAAACAGCTCCCTTGCTTGTTTTGCCAATTGTTCTTAGTTTCAGCCAGGGCCCTTTTGAGGTATGATGGGGTAGCTCTCTCCTTAGGATCTACATCTATCTGAACAAGAGAAGCAGATTCTCCAAAGGAGAGTAAGTTAGCACCAGACAAATGAGATAACCATTACTTTTTTATAGATAATTTAATAGGTGTAGGCCCTCTTGGAGCCCAAGATTGGTGGTAGCTTGATAATAGAGAGTGGGTTTATGTTTGGATATGGTTCTGACTTGTTTCCCAGATCCAGCTATGGGTCCCATACCACTGAGGGGATCAGTTAGCCAAATCAAGAGCAGTTGGTTCCCCACCATGGCTGTGTGCCACTATTGCACTTGTGTGGGCATCACAACAGGTTACTTGCTGCTAAGTAGGTTAGACCATGAGTTGCTTGGACAGATATTGGTCATTTCCCCCAATCGCCCATGTAGCATCCCTTTGGCGCTAGATGCGCTGACTGTCTGGGGACTGACTCTCTTCCAGCTTCCAGCCATGTCATTCCATTTTGTGTGTCAACCACATAAGGTGTCTTTAGCAGTAGGGGTCATACCACTAACCTTTGGTGGGTCATCAAGTACTCTGTCAGAAATCTGTCTTTCTTTTAGGAAACCTTGTAGGTCTGTCTGATCAAAAGCTCATTGTGGGTGATAGCCACCTACTGGTACTGGGAATTACATGTCAGTGCCCACTAAGAGAAGGATGAAAAAGACCTTGAATGCCTGTCTTCCTACCTCCCCCTCCCATGAGCTGGTGTTATAGGTGTGACCACCATGCCCAGTTTATGTGGTGCTAGGGATGAATTCAGGGATTTGTGTATGCTTGGCAAGCACTCTATCAACTGAACTATATTCTCAGGCTCTCCAGTACAATATTTTTCATGTCAAAATATGCCCTTTGAGACTAACTTTATCCTAGATAGTTATCATATTGATAGTGCTAAATAAATATATTCCCCATTATTAACTTTAAAATTCTCTATATTACATTACCTTTGTATTGCAAAACTGGTAGCACTTTCGAGTTGTGATTCATAATTGAGACCATACTCTTTGGCTGATAACAACGTTGACTCTTCTTTCCTGAATGGGTGTGTCCCTCAGGTGCCAACGGTGAGTACTATCCATGTAGCATAGAATGATTTTCAATTAGACAATCCTAAACATCCCCAAAATTTAGAGAAAGCTACTTAGTACTGTATTTTCTGATATTACAGCAATAACAAAATAGACAAATAATAATTTTATTTATATTGATTATATGAACATTTTAAAGTCATTTCATTGGTTTTAATTGATCTGAAACCTCTTTTCTGAGCCACATGTTGGGTCATGATATGCAGAGACATTTATTGTACTAATAACTGTGGGCTAACTTTACAATGCATGATCCATATACCTCAACAAGAGATGCCAATGGGGAGGGGCAGGTCACGGATGAGCCTAATAATGGTACCAAACTGCCTGTATTTGCTAAATACAAAACTAGTAAAATTAAAAAAAAAACCATAACATTGTTTTATTTTGAATCCACTTTACTTAGTGCTTCTTTGAGAGGAGTTGATTGACATATTTGTTATACATGTTTGTTTTCCTCTGTAATCACCAGTCTTGCATGCCCCCATCCCCTCCACCAGATTCTCCATCTTTCAGTTCCCAACTACTTGACTCCTCACAAGAGCCTGGATGTTCTTATCTGTGAAGAACCAATGTAGCTCATTGCTGAAGGTCCTTATCCTAGTACTGAGAGCCAGCCAGTGGAGTTTCATTCTTTTTTAATTTTTTAAATTTTTTGTTTATTTTTCTTTATTTGAGAGCAAGAGAGAGAGAGAGAGAGAGAGAGAGAGAGAGAGAGAGAGAGAGAGAGAGAGAATGGGCGCACCAGGGCTTCCAGCCACTGCAAATAAACTCCAGATGTGTGCACCCCCTTGTGCATCTGGCTAACGTGGATCCTGGGGAATCAAGCCTTGAACTGAGGTCCTTAGGCTTAACTGCTAAGCCATCTCTCCAGCCCTCATTCTTTTTTTAAAAAAGATTTTATTTTATTTTTTTAGGGGGAGAGAGAGAGAGACAGACAGAGAGAATGGGCATGTCAGGGCTTCTAGATACTGCAAACTAACTCCAGACGCATGTGACACTTTGTGCGTCTGGTTTACATGGGTCTTAGGTTCAGTCTGCCTTTTAATGATTTAACCTGGGTCCTTTGGCTTTGCAGGCAAGTGCCTTAACTGCTAAGCCATCTCTCCAGCCTAAGTTTTATTCTTTTATTTGGTGTTTCCTCAGGTAAAGGGAGGCTCTTGATAGACCCTTCAGTAGGCAGAAGCTTCTACTGATTCCTTAGCATGTTATTAAAGAGGACCATGTTAAAAAGAATTTAGACTAGTCTTTACCAGTGTGGCTTAATATAAATTATCCAAAGTTTTGGGTTCACGGATGAAAGCCCCAGTGCTAGGCTTCCAATTTGACAGCTCTGATCAGGAAGCTGAAAATAGCCAAGTTTATTAAAACTTTAACAGTTTTACCTCTGACAGAAAACAAGCTGATCCATTACAGATTGAAAGAAAATACATGTTGAGATCCACGTGGATTATTTTCTTCTGAAGTATTTACTCATTATATATTGAAAGGTCATCAGTACACATGGGTGTTTCCAGTTTCTGGGAATACATCCACTGCTGGTAACTTCAGTGAGGCCACCCTGCTTTTCATTAAGGCTGTGCATCTGACCTAATGTAGAAGCAGAACAAAATAGCTTGGTTTCAACATTCTGAATCATGAGAAGGAAATTTCCTTATTCTGAAGAAGAGCACACACACTTGCTGTGATGTTAGCATCTCAGTAACCATTACACTCGACAAGAGACATCAATTTCTTTGGGCACATTGAACTATATATTTAACCTGTCTGTTTCCAAGGAAATATTGCCAACATTCTACTTGAGAAGGGTAAAATTCTCTCTTCTATAATAACTTGCTTTATTCTCTTTAGAAACGTTTCTTTCAGTTGGGGATGTGCCTCATTTGGGAACATGCTTGCCTACCATGTGAAAAACTTTGGGTTCAATCTCCAGTAGCACATACACTGGGCTTCTGGACCCAGTAACCCCAGAACTTGAGAGGCTGTGGCAGGAAGATCAGAAGTTAAAGGTTACCCTTGGCCAAATAGCAAATTCCAGGTTAGCTTGGATTTAGAAGATCCCCCCCCCAACCAACCATCTCAAAATAAATTAGTAAATCAATAAAAAGAGAATCTGTTGTTTGGATAGCATCATTATCAATACATTTCTTCATGAGGGAGGCTCATGCAGGGTTCTTCTTTGCTTAGATATTTCTATATTTTAAAACAAAATATTACTTTTATGATAAAGAATTCTGCCATACGTTATCATAGTTATAACCCACATTTTCTTAGTTTTTACTTGTGCCTGTGAATATGTATCTGTGAATGTATATGGTGTGTGTATGGGTGTGCATGAGCTATGGCAAAAGTGTGCACGTTTGAGGACAATCTCATGTGTTTGTTGTTTCCTTCCACTTTGCTTGAGACAGGCTCCCTGTTGTTGATTTGCTTCTGCGACTTTGTGCCAGTCTACCCGGCCCAGCAGATCCTTGGTTCTCTGGGTTCCGCATGCCATTGCTATAGGTTCATGTATCACCATGTGTCTGGCTCTATGTGGATTCTGTCCTGGCAGGCTTGAAAGCAGTGACTTTAGCCAGTGAACCATCCTCAACATTGTTTCTTTTACAATTTTGTTTGCAAACAGAAAGAGAGTTGCCGGAATCTCTTCTCACTGCACATGAATTCTAGATGCCTGCATGACTTTGTGCATCTGGCTTTACATGGGTAGTAAGGAATTGAACCTAAACTAGGAGGCTTTACAAACAAGCACCTTTAAATGCTGAACCAACCTCCCAGCCCTATTGTTCTTGTTTTGTTTTGTTTTAATTTTTTTGTTTATTTTTATTTATTTATTTGAGAGTGACAGGTAGAGAGAGAGAGAAAGGAGAGAGAGAGAAAGGAGAGAGAGAATGGGTGCGTCAGGACCATCAGCCACTGCAAAGGAACTCCAGACGCATGCGCCCCCTTGTGCATCTGGCTATCGTGGGTCCTGGGGAATGGAGCCTCGAACCGGGCTCCTTAGGCTTCACAGGCAAGCACTTAACCGCTAAGCCACCTCTCCAGCCCCTGTTCTTGTTTTTAAAGTGTAGTTTATCATATGGTTTTACTAAGACTCGAGTGTTTCTCCAACTTGAGTATACATAGAAACTACTTGAAATGTCATTAAATGGCAGAGTCTAATTCAGTAAGTCTGGATTAGGGTCTGAAATCCAGCATTAACCTCATGGCTCCTTGGTGATGCTTTTGCTTTTTAATAATCACACTGTGAATATTGAGGCTCTGACCAAGAGTTGGTTTTAAATTTGTCATGTCTAAAGTACCTGAAGGGCTAGCACTGGGGAGACAGAGGCAGGAGGATGGCTGCAAGCTTGAGGCCAGTCTAGGCTACAGAGTAAGGTTCTGTCTCAAAACCAAAGCAAGCAAGTCAAGGTCCCAAATCCTAACCTACAAAACACAAATTTGAGAAGCACTGTTTAGATAGGCTCTTAATTTTTAACAAAAAAAAAAAATAAAATAAATAAAGAAAGAAAGAAAAGAAAAAGAAATCATAGACTTGGGCTTTGTTATAACCAAGTATGGAGCTTTTAAAATTCTGGAGGCACAAGCCAAACCTCAGCACAATTCCATCAGACTCTCTGGGCCCAGCCCAAGGCATCAGTTTCTAAAGATCCCTGAAGAATTCCAATGTGCAGTCAACTTGGAGAACCACACTATAGATGGAACCAAAGACAGGGTTGTTCTTTGCCCACAAAGAGAGCCCTGGAAACACTCATTTCCTCTTTGTGGCCCTATTCATCAGCCACTGGGCCAGGGGGAAATGCTTTGGGCCAGAGAGTTCAACTGCTGGGATGCAGCGCATTTAATGACCTGTTCACACTTTGGCTGTGTGATTTAAGCTCACCTGGTCCTGAAGCTTTGTCATACAAACTGAAGCTAACTGTTCCTGCATTCTGCCAACTTTGTACTAAGACCTTCACATAGCCCATAGACACCTAGGTTGTTTCTCCAGTGCACATTCATTCAAAACTGGCATATAGTTTTCTCTATAGAAATTTCATAGGAGCATAAATTTTCCCTACGTATACAGTGTGTACCAAGAAAGGAACTGAATTGCTTTAGAGAGAGAAAAATACCTAAGTTTACAGACAAGGGAGCTGGTTTATGGGATAACGAGAATAAAATGCTATTCCTTTGTATATGCTGGTCAATTTTTCTAAGCGCATAATTTGTCTTCTTGAACATGTGAGCTGGACTTTTTGCCATTACGAACTTGTCCAAATGCTCTCAAGCTTAGTAATGTCTTCTCTAGGATAGCCAACTCTTTGTGGTTCACTGTTTATTTGGGTAAAAGTCATGTATTACCTATAAAGAAGGGTAAGATTGTTATCATCTCCAAGGTTATAAAAGCTGCATTTAATTATGGGAAACATTTCTGAATTTCATGTCCCTAGAAAGGGTGAATGGAATTTCTGCTTAAGAATTATGATCTGATTTGGTTTTGGCAAAAGATGTACAGCCCGTGAAGGACTTGGAATTCATTTTAAACGCCCTCCTCGGTGATGAGAATGTCTGAGGTGCTGTCTTTCTTTGTGCCTCTGTCAGCCTTTTTTTTTTTTTCCTTTGTTAATCAATCTTTTATTAGTTTGAAAAGCTTTGGTTAGGTTCATAGAAAAATTAAGAGGAAAACAGATTTCTGGCATACCCTGATGTATACACACATATCACCCCATTACCACCACCACCCATCAGTGTGGATGAATCTATACAAATGCATCATTATCCCCCGAAGCTTCCATGTGGTTCACTCTTGGTTTTATGTGTTCTATGAATGTGAACAAATGTATCATTTTAATTTGTCTTTCTGGTTCTATTTCTACTTGTAAGACTAAAAAATCCCCAAGGTTTACTAACTAGGGGACAGGATAAGCGATCACATGGTGATTTGCTTTCAGAAGTCACCAACATGAATGCATACATGAAACTTGACAAGGAGGTAAGAAACAAGACAAGAGGAATTAGAGAAGTCCTCTCATCTTCCTATACTTCCTTACCCTAGTAAAGCAGTGTCTGTTGGTCTTGGTTTCTCGTGGCTCCAGACTACAAGCAGGCCTGGGGTAGCACCCCAGCAATGCCTTTTATGATGAGGATTGGCCCTGTCCGGACGCTCGGTGCTAGCCTTTCTGAGCGAAGCAAGTAGAGTGGCACCCACCGTTCCAGACGCGGCTCCATCCACCATCACGTTCAAGTTAAAAACAGATCTCCACTGTAAACGTCGAGGTAGTTCCTGGACAAAAGAGATTGCAAGTCATGGAATTTTATGACGTGAAACCCTAAGACATACAGATCTGCGGAGAATCTTCCTCGCCTCTCCCATCAATGTTAGTCAACATTGAATGACTAACTTGGGGTAGTGTGAGGGGTTGAGGTATAGTCTTTCCAATTCTCTATTCCATAAACTCCTGCCATGGCTGATTTCATGCTTATGAATCTGTGAGTGGGACCAGCCCCAGCCCTCTAAAATGGCACAGACTAAAACACTTCTGCCTTTTGGATGGTTTGAACTTTCGGGTCTCATTCCCTTTCACTTTCAAACGACTGAAAGCCTCATTAGCCAAAAGGTATCTGGAGGCATTATTTCCACTGTCAGATATTTCTTAGCCATCCATTCTAATAAGGGTCTGCCTTTTGTAGAAGGGGTTTAGACTTAGCTTGGGAATCTCAAGTAAAATGAATATCTAGTCTGCCAGCATTCCCAGGATTCCTCTAGAACTCTTGAAGCTGAAAAGCCAATGAGTTGAGTTAGAAGCCAGTACCATCCACTGAGGAGCCTAAACCATGCTTCATGAGGCTGACTGTTTAAAGCTGGTTTAAAGGGCATCTGTGGGGGCAGGATAAGATGGTTCAGGGGATAAAGGTGCTTCCTTGCAAGGTCTGGAAGCCTCAGTTTGATCTCCCCAGCACCCACCCATGTAGGACCAGACACACAGAATGGTGTCTGGAGTTCATTTGCAGCGGCAAGAGGCCCTGGAGCACTATTCTCTTTCTCTCTCCACTTTCAAATAAATGAATAAAGGAAAGGCATGTGTGGCTAACCCTCTAATCCTAATACTTGAAAGGCTGAAACAGGAGAATTGCTGGAGTTGAAGGCTAGTCTAGTCTGTATGGTTTAAGGATATCCTGAGCTGCAAAGTGAGGTCTTGTCAAATAAGACATCAAAAATTTCAGCTCAAACATTGCTTCTTGCCTTCTGGTGAAGTTCAAATGAGCATGTTTGTGACTTTTGAAAGGAAACCAACATGTATGTGATGGTTTATCCTATCCCCTAGCTGGAACCACAGAGTGAAATCATCAGGAGAGACATTGGTTGGAAAATGGAGATCTCCCAAGGATATGGCTTTAAGAGTCATAGCTGGCTCTGGGTCTGTTGCCATTCCCTGCTTTCCCGACCTGCCACCATGCGAACAGTTTCTACTTGATGTTCTCACCTGTAGGAGCAGATCTCCTCCACTGAGACTTCCCTGCCATGATGGACCGAAACCATGAGCCAAAGCAAACAGTTCACCCCTTAACTTGTCTAGTGAGGGGTTCTGGGAAGAACAGTTAGAAGTAACTAAGTACATATGCTAATGTGAAATTCCTAAGTCAGCAATAAAATACTAGATAAAGGGATCTTCCCACTGTTGCTTTAGTAGCTTTTCTAGATATCCAACCATGCCAAGAGACACAAACTATGAGGAAAAGAGGTCCACAAGACACAATTATCCAAGGAAATCCATGAATTTTGGTTAGTGTTTTTTTTTTTTTTTTTTTCAAGATAGCAAAGAAGCAATGTACCGACACTGCATCACATGAGATATAGGTGTTTCCATTATTTTAGTCTTAGCACGTGTGAAGTGTGAAAATTTTCATTAAAATGCACATATGAAGGAACCCTCCCATGTCACTAATTAATAAATAAATAAAAGTAAAATCTTTTTTAAAAAGGGCTGGAGTGATGGCTTAGCAGTTAAGGCATATGCTTGCGAAGCCTAAGGACCTGGTTCAGTTCTCTAGGCCCCACATTAGCCAGCTGCACAAGGGGGCACATACATCTGGAATTCATTTGCAGTGGCTAAAGGCCCTGGTGTGCCTATTCTCTCTCTCTCTCTCTCTCTTGCTTTCTAATTAGTAAATAAATATAAGTAACAATTTAAAACACAGGAACCCCAATGAGCAGAGGGATAGCTGGTGCTTTCTTATTAATTTTCCATTAAATTGTGGTTATGTCAGCTCTGACATTCTTGCTAAGAGAAGGAACTAGTTAATTTGTGAGCAACATACTATATTCAAGTTTTTAATGATTGTATTACAGTTCTTATTAATATTGCCCTAAAAACATCTCTGTCAGCATAAGGATGTCAGAGCTTTTATGCATCACATTGGGAATAAATTGATATCAATATGGGAGTCTTTCTTACTAGTCATCTCTTGAAAATTCAGTTCCCCACAATCTATATCACAAGACATCCCTGGATTTCTTTATGTATATGCAAATGAGTTGCTGGTTCCCTTCTTTTGCCATTGAATATTCTGATATAGCCACATCAATATCTTATGGGTGACTTTAGGATAACCACATTCCAACCATAAATGTTTGTTTTCTATCCAGAAAACTAGACAAACAAATGTTTGTCTTTTAGGTTGGTTGTGAGGGTTACATATGAAAATGGACAGAGAATTAACACACTCTTAATACAGGGCATAAGATAAATTATGCCACATATGCACATATAAATAAAAGTATACATAAAATGAATGCATGTAGATATAGATATAACTCTGCATGCATATTTTTTGTATAAATGATAAATTTTCCATTCTTTCAGATATGATAGAATAAGAAGAACAATGCAATCATTCTTTCATGACCAGAAATTTTCTTTATTGTGTGGTAGGTCTTGAACCCAGGGCTTCACATATGCTCTGTAACTGAGCTCATCCCCAACCCTTCAGGAAATCATTCCCATTGACTATGAGTGGGCATGGCCATATGTTTGTTATGTTATAAGGCAGGGGCATGGCCATTTGTTATAAGGCAGAACCTGGTTAAACATTAGTTCCAACAAGCTTGTTTCATGGACTCTTACTCAGAAATGCTCAGTAATCACAAGAGCTATGTAAACAGACCTGCAGATTGAGATCTGGATGGAAGGAGTGTTACTAATGCCCAACTCACCTCCTTTGGAGGAAAGTGAAAGTAGGAGGAATGGTAAAATGATATTTGAGGATTTGCAGTTTGAAATTGAGCACAAATTTACTTGCTTCATCATGCTAACAAATTGGGAGAACTTTTTTTTTGAGGGGGGAAAAGGGTGGAACACATATGATCTTTACCAGAGAATATTTAATGCAAACCATCTCTGGATCAAATAGAACAGGTCGTCACACAAGGTGCAATATCTTGCCTAAAACATACCCACATGGAAGTAAAGAATCATAAGGTGATCTTTAATGACTCTCTCTCTCAGGTCAGACGTGGTGGCAGGTTAATAAGAATGAACTTTGTGAAAGTAAGGATAGTCTAATTTAGCTTTGAACCGTGGCCAACAGGAAGCACTTAGCAAATTTGTAATCACAAAGCACCCAGGAAACTATAAGCATGTAATTAGTGTGTGAAACACTTAGCAAATGTTGGATAGATGTTGAGTGGAGAGGTTAGTCAAGACAGGCCAGTGAACAGTACAATAGTGATTTTTACATTATCCACATTCACAAATTCTCTAACATGGAAGGCATGAAGAGAAAAATTAGCAGATCGGGAGAAAGACTTCTCCCATTTCTGCCTTATTCCATAATGTACAAGTTATGTGCATATTTAGAAAACAAACTACACAAGCATAGGAACCACATTTGGGAGATGATAGTTAAAATTCCATTTGTAATGTGTTTGAATCCAAATGTTTTGCTCTTGGCAATGCAGAAACCATTTTTTTCTTTTTTTAAAGATAAAAGGTTTATTTTACAAATGGCTTCAAACGCAATGATTTTCTGTTGAGTAATTAGCTACCAATAATGGACTATAATAAATAAAAAATGAACACATAATAAGGCAAGTGTATAGCACTTGGTTAACATATGGAAGGCCCTGGGTTCTATCTCCAGCATGGGCCAACATGAATAAAAACAACAACAACAACAATAAAAAAACCCCAAACATAAGAACTTAAATCTCTTGCATTCTAAAATGATTCAAAATTAATAGAAATAATTTTATAATTTTTATCTGTGTTGTTTTATTGGCAGCTTGTTATGAGGATAAAAGTATATCTGAATTTATTCAGAATTTGTTCATAGCTTTTTTTTATATTTCATTGACCACCTACAAAGTGTCGTGTAGGACAATTTTTATTTAGTTGTTTCTTCTGAAGGGCTTTAACAGTCAGAAACCCAATTTAAGAAAATGTTTATTTTTCTCCCCCTTTGAACTGTGTGTAGACATTGTTTCACTACAGGATGTCAAAGTGCAAAGGAGATTGGGTGAGTTAGGCTTCACCTTGTAATGACATACTTCATTTTCCATCATTTGCATAACTGCTTGTTGCACTTTCAATTACAGATACTTTGCTCTTTCAGGTGCAGGTATAATCTCAAGACATGAAGTGTGTCTCCTAGAATTATTCTGCATGTGCATGAAGCTTCATAATTTCTCAGAAAGAACCGATTGCATAAAAACTAACAAATACTTGCAGAAGATAGCTCCAATCTTAACATTAGCTGAACCAAGGCTGCTTGTGTTGTGAGTCCTTCCTTATTTTTTGTTTTGTTTTTGCAGATGGCTTTGGATATATCCTCGGTAGGCTAACACTTCTCATGTGTTAGAAGACTAGGCCCAGACTGAAAAATACTTCACTGATATTCCCAAAGCTCTCCAGAAAACTACAGACTTGACTTATTCTATGAGAGCAAACCCTTTTTCTAAAGATACTTGCAAGAATATCATTTGTCCTAAGAGGTGGAAGTGTTTTATAATTAGTATAAAGGATAATGGTGCCAGGTGTGGTGGCACATACCTTTAATCCCGGCACTTGGGAGGCAGAGATAGAAGGATCACCATGAGTTTGAGGCCGCCCTGAGAATACAGAGTGGATTTCAGGTCAGTCTGGACTACAGTAAGACCCTACCTCAAAAAACATGCCAAGCTGTTAAGTATCCCTGATGGTATGACTTATACTTTTCTGAAAAGAATCCTGATGATTCTGAACAACTTTAACTTTGGGTGATGACTATGCCACACAAATACACATGTTTGGTAACTGATGCATAACAAAATGTGTTTGAGCTCAGTTAAGCTAAAATTTCAAGTGAAATGCAATAGCTAGCTTGGGTGGTAGGTAGAAAGTGAGATATCTAAGGGCTGAGCCGTTAAAAGCACTTGCTTGCAAGGCCTACCAGCATGGGTTTGATTCCCCAGTACGTACATAAAGCCAGACACACAAAATGGCACATGCATATGGAGTTTACTTTTGGTGGCATGAGTTCCTGACATCCTTATACTCTCTCTCAAAAATATAAATATAGGGCTGGAGAGATGGCTTAGTGATTAAGACGCTTTGATTCCCCAGGACCCACGTAAGCCAGATGCACAAGGTAGCGCATGTGTCTGGAGTTCTTTTGCAGTGGCTGGAGGCCCTGGCATGCCCATTCTTTCTCTCTTTCCCTCTCTTTCTTTCTTCTCTCTCTCTCTCTCTCTCTCAAATAAATAAAAAAATATAAAAATTGTTTAAAAATACAATATAAATTACACACGCACCCACGTATATCTAAATATAAAGTGAGAAATCTGGGTCAAGAGTGAGAATATCTACCAGTAAAGAATCTTGAATTTGAAAGCTTATTGGTCCATGATCTGCAGTAGTACATCGTATATCAGGACCCAACACTACACATGTCTTCTCATGTATTTGTATGTATTGAAGAAACAAAAGTAATGGTATTTACTCTCACTACCTGGGATGGTTTTCAGTATTTTCTACTGCATAACTTTATTACACTGCCACATCTCTTATGCAGATTTTGCTAAAAGAGAGTGGTCATGAGTAGCAGGCCAGCATGAATCACTTCTGTTGCAGAGAAAACACTTGGGTAAGGGATTAAGTTTGGTATGACACAAAATCCTAATCAGCACAGCTTAGATGAGCAGCTTCTTTTGTCGTGCGACATCGTGTGTAAGGGTGAGCACTGCGGGGCTGGTCGAATTGCTCAGGGAATCCCACCGATGAGTCAGCTTCCTTTTCTGTATTCCGCGTCTCCCCTCTCCCACCCCTTCCACTGAACCCCTGCCTTTGTCTATCAAGCCTTCTCTTTCAGGGTCATTTTATGCCCTCCTCCGTCATCCCTGGCATGTTGATGGGCTCAACATTATGTGGGGAAGACCCAGGTGTCTTGTCCCCCCATCCTTACTATGCACTTTCCTCGTTAGATACAAGTGCAGGGCGCCACCTCCAGCCTTGTACATTCCAATGAACAGAAAGGGCATTAGGTGGAAACATGAGGGGGAAAAAAAAATAAGAGAAAAGGGAATACAGTACTTTCCTAGAAATTCTCAGCCAAATTCATCTTGGGCCTTTGTTGGGCCCTGAAAGGCCCAGGCATAAGGGCTAGTGGGACTTCCTGAGCCTAGCTAAAGTTTGGCGACCTGTCTCTGGCCAGCTAGGACTCAGCAAGACGCCTAATGGCTTATGGCCTGCTACCTCTGCATGGCAATTGTAATTACCATTTCAATAGTTACAGTTTACTATTGGCCCTTACCTCTTCCCCCATCCTAAAATCCCCGCCTTCGTCCCCAACATGATATAGGCAACTGCTCAGAGTAATAAAGCGAGTTGTTTCTGCGAGTTCCTGCATTGAAAAGACTGACTCAGTGTGGTTTTTCTCCGGTGGCCAGGAGAGGTTTCTGAGTTGTCTGATGCTCATCATCCCCTCAACCCCTAGGGAGGAACCAGCAGACCTGGTCCTTCCCTCGGCACT
Source organism: Jaculus jaculus (assembly GCF_020740685.1). Lineage (NCBI taxonomy): Eukaryota > Metazoa > Chordata > Mammalia > Rodentia > Dipodidae > Jaculus > Jaculus jaculus. The sequence goes on along the minus strand of NC_059117.1, from coordinate 30,614,384 downwards.
ACCTGAGTGGGAAGGAGCCCCGCAGGCCTTATGGACCAAGACTATAATGCTTGGACAATTTTAGTGACAAATAGGAGAAAATACACACACACACACACACACACACACACACACACACATATTTTGCTATCTTGCTATCACTCCTCCTTGACCCAATGATGGGATTGTTTTGGCAAGCAAGAGAAAATTACTTATTTGAGAAGGGGGGTAGAGGCAGACAGAGAGAGAGAGAAAGAGAGAGAGAGAAGGAAGGAGAGAGAAGGAGGGAGGGAGAGAGAGAGAATGGGTACACCAGGGCTTTAGCCATTGCAAATGAATTCTAGATGCATGTGCCACTTTATAAATCTGCCTTATGTTGGTACTGAGGAATCGAACCTGGGACCTTGGGCTTTGTAGGCATGTGCCTTAACAGCTAAGTCAGCTCTCCAGCCCTCAAGCCAGAGAAAATTAGATAGCTAAATTGTATTGTTCGTCACACATAGAAGCCAGATTCATCCCAGAAGGTCTGAGCACGGCCTGCAAAGCAGGTACGGGCGAGAGCACTTTGCTAGATGGGGAGCAAGTGTCCGCACGCTCACTTTACACTCAAGAATGCCGAGGCTCAGCAAACCAGGGAAGGAAGGACTAACTTTTTGTCTGCCAACCCATCTGGCCAAGTTTCTCTTGGTCTTTTATAGGACAAAAAAAATGTTAAATAAAGATCCAAACAGTAATAAAACCATGTCTCATGGAAACAAGAGTACACTGTTGGAGGAAAAGAGATAATTTGGGCTAATACAAAATATTCTAGAGAAAAGGGAGGCAAGAAAGTAGATTTCAGTTTTCTTCTTTCTCTGGAGCCTTTGCAGATCCGAAGGTCCAGTTCATAACATTTGGGGAAACTCAACGGTCATCCTTTGGACAGCAGAGATTAGCTACGTGTGTTCCGCAGACCGTGCAGGTTGCCCAAAGTTGCAAGGCTGAACATTTGGGGGGGGGAGGCGGGCTTCTCTGAAGCCTGCCCCTGGGGAAACAAAGCAGGCCAGAGCAGCAGCAGCAAGGGCCAGAAGAGAAGGCTCACTGAGCTTTGATACTGTCTTCGCTTTTGAGGGAATCGCATTGCCTCCCCTTATTGTAAATAGAATTACATTGAATTGGTGAGCAGTAAACAATTAAGCTAATTTGTTGGTGAATGTGGTTCAAAGAAGCCTCCCAATCTTGTAGTCTAATAATTCTAAAGTGGGGAAGCCGAGCACAAAAGCAAACCCTCGTTGAGAGATGAGGTGCTGGATGCGGGGCTGGGGAAGGGCTGATTTTAATTATTCATCCTAGACATCTGGAAGGTCAATTTGGCTTTTACAACTTGAGTATATTTAGGATTAGGGCACACTTTGTTGTCTAATGTTTCTCAGGCCATGATTAATTATTGAGCTCTGTGCAAGAACTTTACTTTCATGTCTAATAAGTATATCAACTTTGGCAAAAAAAAAAAAAAAATAGGGCTGGAGAGATGGCGTAGCGGTTAAGCGCTTGCCTGTGAAGCCTAAGGACCCCGGTTCGAGGCTCGGTTCCCCAGGTCCCACGTTAGCCAGATGCACAAGGGGGCGCACGCGTCTGGAGTTCGTTTGCAGAGGCTGGAAGCCCTGGCGCGCCCATTCTCCCTCTCTCCCTCTATCTGTCTTTCTCTCTGTGTCTGTCGCTCTCAAATAAATAAAAATTAAAAAAAAAATAGGCGCCTATTTCTTATAGATTCACTCCAACTAAATTAACTTTTGTCATCTTTTATTTCAGCTTTTATTCATTTGCTTCTTTTTCCACCTTAGGTCTCTTATGTCTCTTGTTCTCTTCTCCTCCTTCTCCATGTTTATATTCCTTGTTCTTAACGAGGAATGGGTTCTGGTGGAGGAGTCCTTTACCATTGGTCTAGGTGGCCCTGGATAGTCCGTTTTTAGTCTTCCCTGACATCTGGATAGCTTTTGAAACCACAGACCACTTTTTGTTTCAATAGACCTGCTTGGCTCTACACAGTGGATCTTTAGATTTCACTCTTTCAGAGTTCCTGAGTTCTTAAACTAAAAAAAAAAAATGTTGTGTCACAGCTAGCATTCTTCCTGAGTATTCAGAACAGAAGGAAGAGGGTATAAGAATGGAATGCATGCAATTTGGTAGGCTCTTTGCCCTGATCCCTTAAAACACAGATGGACTCTGCTTAGTAGGTTACATTCATAGATAGCTGCTAACATGAAGATGCGGAGATATAAGATAAAACTGTAATTCAACTTTCTTCTTTGGTTGGGAAATTTGTATGGATATATCATTTTCCTCCTCCCTGCCCCCATTTCCTCCAAGGTCACTCAGTGTGATTGCTGGTATTCATCATCGGGTTGTGAGTTATGAGTTGTGAGAGCAGCAGTCAGGTTTGGTGGGGGGGGGGGAACGCCTCTGGCTATTCCCTCCCACCCTGCGGCTCTTGCAATCTTTCTACTCTCTCTTCCACAAAATTTCCTGAGCCTCGGTGGTATATTTTAAGTCTACTTTAATTTTGAGCTCTCAGAAACTTCTGGATTTCTGCTTTGGTGTGTTTGGAGTGTCCTCGGTGTCTGCCTCCATCTCCCTTGCTCAGGTTGTCAGGCTGAGCCTGGGGGCAGCGCTCTTGCTCATCTCACCAATGCTTCTGTGCTCTCACCTGGGCCCTGGCTGATGTTTAAGGGGTGATTCATATCTTGCCAGGGAGTCGGCTATCTTTTTTTTTTTATGTCCTGCTGGTAGATTTTGCTTGACCTTGCTTTTCATTGCCTTCTGAAAAAAAAAAAAAAAAAGATTCCGATTCACTTCCTGGTTCCAGCTACATGTTCCTTTCCACTGAGTGGATCTATTAACCAGAGAACCACTTGGTTACCTACCTAAGCTGGGTCCCACCATTGCACAGGTGTGCACCTCTTGTCAGGCTGGTTGCTTTCATATAGCAGTGTCTCCTGCTTGCTTACAACATGGTTGGCCATTTTTTCCAAGCAGCTCACATAGGCTAAGCATCTGGGAACTGGTTTCTTTCCAGATTCCAGCCGGATCTCTCTCTCTGTTCTCCGTCAGGAGGATATAATGTCTTCAGCAATAGGGTCCTCCTTTTTACCTCAGGCTGGTAAATAAGTGCTTTGACAGAATTCCGTCCTGTTTGGGGGGCCTCATCGGTCTCTCTGATCAACAGCTCAATGTAGGTTGTAACCAGTATTTGGTACTGGGAGTTACAAGCCAGATCCAAATGTTTCAGGGTTAGGTTTCATTCATTGCACCTCTCCAGATCCATTCTTACCAGATAATCTCCCCATACTCCTATTGAGGGTTATATCTTTTAGTCTACTTTCCAGGAGGCAGGTTTCTATGGCACCAATTCATTTTGGATTTAGCTTGGTGTGTATCTCTCCCTGCCTCCCTATTCTCCCCCTAAACCTTTCCATCCCTGTACCTGTTCCTCAAGTTGCCTGTCAGGTATTTCAAAGTGGTTCAGTGGTTGCATCTTAAAAGCTTCTTTTCAAAACTGACTCAAAAGCCTTTTTCCTGGACTTTAATAAAAGATTAAATAATGGCTGGAGAGATGGCTTAGCTGTTAAGGTACTTGCCTGAAAAGCCTAAGGACCCAGGTTTGATTCCCCAATACCCACATAAAGCCAGATGCGCAAGGTGGCGTGTGTGTCTAGAGCTTGTTTGCAGTAGCTGGAGACCCTGGCGTGCCCATTCTCTATCTTCCTCTGTTTCTCTCTCCAAATAAATCATAATATATTTACAAAAAAGATTAAGTAAGATTGCTTTAATAGGCAATCAATGATCCAGAGAGGGAAGTCTCATAGCCACATGAGATCCCTTCAAGAGATGGGAAGCAAGACTTTAGTGGGGTACAGACAACTTCCTGGAAAGAGCTGTAGCTGAAGTGAGAAATGCGCTGCACCCCTATGGTGTTCTGACAGCCTGCACCACAAGTGCAGCCTGTAACTTCTGACCACTATAAGCAAACACAGTGGCCTTATGCTATACACAGATGAACTGATCTAGAATTTGGTTTCACTACCTTGTTGAAAATTGTTTTTAATTTTTTTTTAAATTTATTGACTATTTTCAAGGAGACAGAGAAAGAAGGGGTGTGCCACAGCCTCCTGCCACATCAAACAAACTCCAGATGCTTGTGCCACTCCACTGTGCATCTGGCTCTGCGTGCACACTGGGGAATGAAACCTGGGCCTTTAAGCTTTGCAGTCAAGCTTTCAACTCAGAGCCCTTTCTCCAGCCTGAAAATTCAGTACTTAAGAAAAAATTTATTTTTGTGCATGTATGACTGTGCGTGGGGTGTGCACATGCTATGACATGTGTACAGAGGTCCAGCGACCCCATGAGGATGTCTGCGCTCTGCACACTTTCTTGAGACAGTGTTTCTTACCGCTGCCAGTGCCAGCCTAGCTGCTCTGCAAGCTTCTGCCTCTCCTGGATCCATTGTCATAGACTTGTAGAATCATTGATGCAAGCACCACTTTAGGGTTTGCAAGCAAATGGCTTTAACTATTGAGCCATCTCCCTAGTCCCCCAAATTCAGTTTTAATGTATTACATCAATTACATATATGTTAAGTAAAAATATTACTGCCAACTAGATTTCCAGTTAAGGTAAATGCCAGATTTTAGCAATTAATCTTAAGGCTATAATTTCACTGAGCACACCCATTTGTATTTCTGCCAGAAACAAAAGTTTACTAGAATCGGTGTGTCCACTTCTCTTTGCATTCTTGTTAGGACAGAAAGTGATGGTGTTATGGACATGGCTCGGTGCCTAAAGGCACGTACTTGAGGGTGGTGCACCATCGCCGTTGCTTCAAGCCTGTATTTGTTAAACTGTGTAATGAATGTCTAATTTTACAGATCTCTGTTTTTCATGTTCCTATAAAGTCATCCTATCATTGTTTTAGTAACTTTATATTTCACTTTATTAATTTATTATAATTTTAACAGTAGCTTATTGCAGGATATATTTTTTTCTTATCTTGAGTTTGTTCACATTGTAAATGATGTTGAAAAAATTTCCTTCTGCAAGTTTTTCTTTTTCTTTTTTTAAAAAAGAGGCAGAGAGAGAAAGAGAGAGGGAGAAGGAGAGAGAGAGAGAATGGGCATGCCAAGGCCTCCAGACACATATGCCACTTTGTGGATCTGGCTCACGTGGGTCCTGGGGAATTGAGCCTGGGTCTTTTGGCTTTGCTAAGCCATGCCTCCAGCCGCAAGTAAACTTTTTCTATCATTTTATCAGAAATAATAGATTGACAAATATATTTTGAGGCATGAATGATAAATTTCTATCAGATTTAAAAATACTGTTCTTGGGCTGGAGAGATGGCTTAGCGGTTAAGCGCTTGCCTGTGAAGCCTAAGGACCCCGGTTCGAGGCTCGGTTCCCCAGGTCTCATGTTAGCCAGATGCACAAGGGGGTGCACGCATCTGGAGTTCGTTTGCAGAGGCTGGAAGCCCTGGTGCGCCCATTCTCTCTCTCTTCCTCTATCTGTCCTTCTCTCTGTGTCTGTCGCTCTCAAATAAATAAATAAATAAATAAATAAATAAATAAATAAATACTGTCCTTTTAGTTATCATTGAAGTCAATTCTGTGCTTTTGCTGAGACAAAAATCATTACTCTCACATATCTGCTATCTGTTTATTGTGTAACTAAAATAGGAACTAAATAGAAAACAAGGGATCAGTGAATGAGGGAGTGATGAAGTAAAATTTATTATGCTGAAAATTATCTTATAGACAAAAGTAACAGAATAATCACAACTAATATTTATTATATAGAGTTTTTCATATTGCAATGAACTCTTGATAAAACTAGAATTAGCATAGATTTTACTTTTTAAATTAGGCTAAAGTATTTATTTGGGGTATTTAAAACTTTAACCCCTAAGTTTTACCTATGACGATTACTAGCTACACTGGCCATATTATAATCAGAATCTGAAATCTTCCTTCATGTAATCAACAAATTATTTTGACTTTATTATGCTTTGTAGCTAACAACTTTTTTGTTAAAGACAGAGATTAGGTGCTGCAAAAGCTACTGATTTAGGAAGTACATTCATATGTTAATATGTGTCTCATATATATATATATATATATATATATATATATATATATAATATAAAAATCAAACAGAAATGTGGACATTAGGATCTATATAACAGTTTTAATTTGACCAATAAATGGTGGACTAATAGTTGAGAAATCTGAATTACTTTTGATAACCTAGTATATTCCATGTATATTCCACAATGGTACAACTATCTGGATATACTGAAAATATGTAACATACAGATTCATTAGAGAGTTGCTATTTGGAATAAGAAATTGTAATGGGGGTTTTGAAAACATGTATTCTGAATTTCAACACCACATGGCAGGGTGTTGAGAGGGATTCTGGGAGCCTAAGGAGCAAGTTCTTCAATTATGACTTTTTCTCCTTCTTTTCCTCAGAAAAGTGGTGTGATTAGCTGATACTCTTCATCTATAGGATAAAGATGTCTACTTAATAATTTTGTCATTTTAGCATTTTTGAAAAGAATTATTGAATGCATGAAAATTAGTTTACAGATATAAATTGAAGCTCTCATTCTATAACATCATTAGTTCTTTTGATGCATAACTGGCAAAGTTGTTGCCTATGATTGTTGCTAGGACCAACAATCTTTTGTAAGTACTACTATCTCTTTCCATATAAGAAAAGGAGAGCTGACAAGTGTACAGACCACACTTCCCACATTAGCCTCCCAGGAGAAACTTCCAACTTATGCTTTTGCCTCCTGTGCTAACAAAAATTAGTGCATCAAATTGCGATAAACACACAGACAGCATCAGCTGTCACAACCTAAAAAGAAAATAATGCTGTTTCATGGCTGGCAGTTGTTGACAGAAGAGAATATGAAAGGATTTCTTTTCATGATTAAAAAACAGAGCTAAAATTATTCAATTCTAGGAGTTTTGTATGACATTTAAAAAAATTTAGATAGGGTTCATATACCATAAAATTTACCCCTTTAACTGTCAGTGGGTATGTTTCACATTTTGATAGCCTTATCTAAAATACCTTTGTAGCTAGGTGGGCATGGCGGCACATGTCTTTAATCCCAGAACTTGGGAAGTAGGAGTAGGAAAATCACCATGAGTTCAAAGCCACCTTGAGACTACATAGTGAAATCCAGGTCAGCCTGAGCTGGAGAGAGACCTTACCTCAAAAAACCAAAAAGATAAAGTATAATAACAATAATAAAATAAAATAAATACTTTTGTAGACACTATACCAATATGTATTTTATCCTGGAACAAGTGAAGGTGCAGGAGGCATTCCTTGTGGTTTCGTTTGTTTCCTAGCACCGTGGTGAAGCCCAGCAGTCCATTGTCTACGTCTCTTCCCAGTTCTTCATCAGCTGTTGTTACATTGGGAACTTGAAATGAGTCATGATAGGAATACTTATACCATGGAAACCAGCAGTTGTATGTATAAAATCAGAGCTCAAAATTCTTTGAAAGGTAGTTGAACATTTACCAGCACACCCTATTATAATGTGCATAGATTTCTTTAAGACTAATTTTATTATTCAGGGCCATGAGAAGTACCTCATCTTTGTCATGACTACCAAATTTAACTTTCATCACTTGGAAACAGGAGATATCAACTGGATAGTGTAATCATTTGTTATTTGTAGGATGATTTCTATGTCATTCTTGTAGGAATGGTTTGAAATCTTTAACTGTGTTTACGATGTAACTACTTTAAAATATTTTTTTTTTTAATTTTATTTATTTGACAGCAACAGACAGAGAAAGAGGCAGATAGAGAGAAAGAATGGGCGCGCCAGGGCCTCCAGCCACTGCAAACGAACTCCAGATGCGTGCGCCCCCTTGTGCATCTGGCTAACGTGGGTCCTGGGGAGTCGAGCCTGGAACTGGGATCCTTAGGCTTCACAGGCAAGCGCTTCACCGCGAAGCCATCTCTCCAGCCCGACTTTAAATTTTTTTTTTTAAATTTTTATTTATTTATTTGAGAGTGACAGACACAGAGAGAAAGACAGATAGAGGGAGAGAGAGAGAATGGGCGCGCCAGGGCTTCCAGCCTCTGCAAACGAACTCCAGACGCGTGCGCCCCCTTGTGCATCTGGCTAACGTGGGACCTGGGGAACCGAGCCTCAAACCGGGGTCCTTAGGCTTCACAGGCAAGCGCTTAACCGCTAAGCCATCTCTCCAGCCCTAAAATATTTTTATAGGTAATGTTAAGTGTGAACTATTTTTGTCTTCTAGGATGCAGGATTGCCTTGATTATAACATGTAAATAATATAAAATATCTATATAATTCTTTTTGAAAAACTTAAGTGGTTAAATTCAGTTTGGTAAGGTACATGCCTTCACAATTAGTGTTTGGTGAACTTACTTCTGACTAGTCTTGTAGAAACCTTTTCAACTAATTTCACATCAGGACAGCCCGAGGGATTTGGTAGCTAAGCGTAATGGTCAGCCTTTTTAGAATATTGTAGTCGCATGTTTCATATTTCAGAACCCCCCTGCAGTTGGTTTCAGTTCCAAATTTTCAGTTCCTAGTAAAAGGCTAGGTCCAAAGTCCCTGTGGTATTCTACTCATGCTGGCCTCCATAGCTGTTCTGGAAAATAGAGGGCTTAGATTCTGCTCCTGCAAGGACAGAGAGATGTTGGACAGTTGAAGCACCCAGTGTGTTGTTTGTGGTTTTCATATCAGAGAATAACAAATAATTAGGGCACTAAAGATAACACTTAAGGTCACTGGTGGTATTCTGTTAAGACTGCCCAGAATGTTATAGCACAGAATTCATAAGTTCACATAAAATGTCTTTAATAAGATGGAGAAGGAAGGGAATTAATTAACATAATTCATTCCGGACTGCATCTGGTTAAAGTTTTAGTTGTATAATTACAAAACTAATTCCATGGATTTAAACAGGAACTGTTCCTTTTGACAGTTTCTGGCATGATTTAAGCATAAACACATGCACTCTCATATTGTTCAAATGGAAAGGGGTTTTTGGATCGTTTTACCCCACTTAAAGAGGACATTATGACAGAAAAAGTCAAAGTGAATAATTCCCAGGCACATAGCAGTGCACAGTAAAGTCTGGAGCCTTCTTCAGGCTGTGTAGGCAAGTCCCCAATAGGCAGAGTATAGGAGACAGAGAATGGAATTAGGCACACAAATCTGGAATGTGAGTCACTTCTATACTTTTTCAGCATCTACTAGCTATGGGATCTTGGGCATATCATTTAATACTATCTGAGCCTCAATTTCCTGTCTATAAAACAGGAAAATTATTAGCTATTTGGCAAAGTTGTTTTGAAAATAAAGCTAAGTAATATATTTGAATAGCATTGTAAACTATGTTATTTACAGGTTATCTTCCTGTTTAACCACCCACATTTTCAATGTCCACTTATTACTTCCTTAGTTTTTTTTTTGGTAAGGTTTTTTTGTTGTTTATTTTTTTATTTGACAGTGACAGAGAGAGGAAGAGAGAGAATAGGTATGCCAAGGCCTCCAGCCACTGCAAATGAACTCCAGATGCATGCGCCCCCTTGTGCATCTGGCTAATGTGGGTCCTGGAGAATAGAGCCTTGAACTGGGGTCCTCAGGCTTCACAGGCAAGCACTTAACTGCTAAGCCATCTCTCCAGCCCCCTTGTTTGTTTTTTTTTTTGTTGTTGTTGTACACTCTAGGCAGGCTATTGAGATCTAATATGATCCCTGAACTCAAGTAGCTAAACCGAAAACTTTGTTTTGTTTTTTTGAAGAGGATATTTATTAGTGTTTTTATAAAGCCATATAAAAAGTAGTAAACAAAACTCTAGAAATAGCAAGTTTTTGCATATCATCCTTATATTCCAGGGACTATAGGAAATGAAGTCCTTATGGAATAGGGAATAACAGAAAGCAGGATTGGGGGAAGGGGCTTTCTCCTGGCAGAGTATTTCTGGAAGAGTGTTTCTATCAACACTGATTTTAGGTAGACATCTTTACTACTGAGTTCATTCTCTGTACAATATTTGGATTTTAGCTTATCATACGATATGGCCATTTATTTCTGAAGCAGATAGACTTAGGTTTTGACTGTAAATATAATCCTGTCAAGTAGATACCATGGTACACCATCAGAACTCCCCTGTAGGTTGAAAGACTGCTCATCTTTTGTCTCCTTGCAATCTGGCAAACTACGGTGTTGGTTTGAATGTAAAATATCATCTATAGCCTCATGTATTTGAATGCTTACTCCCCAGTTGGTGGGAAGATTGTGAAGCCTTTGGGAGGTGGAACTTTGCTGGAGGAATTACGTCAGTGGGTACCATCTTCAGGTTTTACAGTAGAGACTTGCTTGCGGCACTCACATGCTTCCTCCCTACTGACATGATGATGCAGTGGCTGGCTGCCTGCTGCTAATGTCATGCTTTCCCTGCCGTGATGAAATTTACCCTCGAATATAGAAGCTGGAAATAAACCCTTTTCTTCCAGTAGGGCATTTTGTCCAGGCAACAAGACAGTAACTGCTATAGTACCAAAGCTGGGTGCCATAACAGAATGTATTATCTCATAGTTCTGGAGGCTAAAAGTAAAAGAAAAATATCAAGGTGTGGGGAGGCCATGCTCCTTCCAAATCCATCAGTGAGAACCCCTCCTCCTCTTTTAAATAATTTTATTTTACTTATTTACTTATTTTGAAAGAGAAGCAGGGTGGGGGGAAATGAATGGGTGTACAAGGGCCTCTAACCACTGCAAATGAACTCCAGATACAGGCATCTCCTTGTGCATCTGGCTTACATGGGTCCTGGAGAATCAAACCTGGGTCCTTTGGCTTTGCAGGCAAGTGTCTTAACCACTAAACCATCTCTCAGCCCCCTACTCATCTTTTCCCCTGGAGCCAAGTGCCCTTTGGCTTTGTGGCAGCATAATCCTAATCCCTGGTCCACTCTTTTGTCTCTTTGCTTAACTGCTTAAATTTTACTCCTCTTACAACGGCACTAGAGTATTGAGTCAGTGCTATGTATTCAGCAGAGTCTTATCATAGACAACACTTTTTATTAGTCATGAATATAGTGTGTATACAGCAATGATGGTACCATTGTTAGCCTTCTCCCTGTCATCCACCCCCCATGAGGATTATGGGTCTTGCATTGTGGGGGCGGCCATCAGTTATGGGGGAGAGGCAATGTCTCTGTGCATAATGACCCAGCTTATGGCTCTACCAATCTTTCTGCCCCTTCTTCCACAAATTTCCCTGAGCCACATTCGGCTCATTTTAGGTCTATTTCAATGACGAGGCTGTGGGAGTCTGTGTCTCTGGATATCTGATTTGGTAGGAGTTGAGTGTTTTCCTTGTCTTTCTCCTTCACCCTTGTGCTGCTACCAGGTTCACCGAGAAAGCACCTCTTGCTCATTACCCCACTAAGTCTATGGCTTCAGCTGGTGCCCTGTTGAAATGTGATGGGCTGATTTTCTTCTCCGGTTCTGTGTCCATCTGAAAAAGAGAAGCAAATTCTCCAATGGAGAGTGAGGTCAGTGCAAGATACATAGATACCCATTCTTATTTTAGAGAGAATTGAATAGCCCAGGCCCTCTTGTAGCCCACTATTGGTGGGAGATTGATATTGGACAGCAGGCTCACTTTTTGATATGGTCCTGACTTGTTTCCCTGTTACAAGTATGGTTTCCGTTCCACTGAGCAGATCCATTAGCCAAACCAGTTGGTCTCTCACCGTGGCTAAATGCCACTATTGTACTTTTGTGAGCATCACATCAGGTTGATGGGTGTTGAGTAGCTTAGACCACAAGTTGCTTAGACAGATGTTGGTCATTTTCCCCCACTCGCTCATGCAACACCTTCTGGCACTAGACAAGCTAACTGTCTAGGGATTGACTTTCTTCCAGTTTCCAGGCAGGTTGCTCCATGTTCTGTCCCAACAGCATATGGTGTCTTTGGCAGTAGGGTCTCACCATTAACCTTTGTTGGGTCGTGAAGCACTCTGACATAATTTTGTCGTCTTTTGGAAAACCTTGTAGGTCTCTCTGATCAACAGCTCATTGTGGATGTTACCCACATACTGGTAATGGGAGTTACAGGTTAGTTCCAAGGGAGAAGGAAGAAAAATATAGGTAATATGAGAGAGAGAGAGAGGAAAAAAAAGAGTGAGGATAGTCTTTATTATACTCTCTCCACATCCCTATGATTTAGGTATTCTCTCTAAGCACCTGATGAAGGTTTGACTTTTTAGTATGTCTTTCAGGATGTAGGATTTTATGGTACCATTTCCATTTGGTTCCAGCTTTTTGTCCCCTACCCCACCCTAACCCTCCCCTCCCACCCACTATCCCTATTGTCCAGGCCTTGAGATGTGTATTAGGTATGTCAGCATCACAGGCAGATTCAGGTTAGGAGCCACAGATGAGTGAGACCATGCAACGGTAGTCTTCCTGTGATTGGGTGAGTTCACTGAGAATGATCTGTCCCATGTTCGACCATTTTTCTTCAAATTTCATTGTGTCATAGACAATATTTTATTCACTTTCACAGGCGCATGGCTTAGAATTTGACTACCTATTGGTGGTGGTGGGGACAATTCAAGCTTTATAACTTCCTGATTATTAACAAGACATTCCTATGTCACTTTTAATAATGGTTAAAAAATTTCAGTTTGCATGATTTCATTTTCTTGATTGAAAATATGGATAAGGCAGTGGGCTTATAATACAACTCAGAAAGTAATAACTAAAATTGAACACCCTAAGCAGAATATGTCCTTTGTTGTAAAGATCAAGAACATGTATCTTAAAGCCCTTTGAAAGTTTGCATCTCACCAAAGAGCATGAGCCCACTGATTTTGAAAGAATATTTGGAAGGAACTTAAATGCCCTTATTGTGACTAAATGTTACAAGGCACATTCTGGAGCTATTTCGTAGTTTGACACTTTGAACTATGTATGAAAAACAAGTGTCAATGCAAGCAGCACTACCCTCCCCCCCAAGTGACATTTGGTAGTATGGAGGATAAGTTAAAGCTATGACCAAACCAACTGCAGCAGAAGTGTTTTCTCTTAGTGTTACATAGATCCATTACTTCTTGCTCCTCATCTCAGACAATGCACTAACAGTGCGCCAGAAACTGTGCTTGGTGGTAGCAAAATCTGTGACATTGTGACCTCAAGTGATGTCATGTGCTCTTTTCTATTTGTTTCTCCATCCACACATATTAGATGTGTGAGCATGGACACATATCAGTTAATGAGTAAGGTAAGTTGATCTAGAAGCCAAGCAAGAGTATATCATCATGTGTTTGATGAAGTCATACTCATAAAAATGTTTTTAGGTATTTTCTTATATTTTTGGCTGGGGGTGGGATATGATAGTGCTCCATATCTTTGAAAATGAACATAACTTCACAAAAACTGAAAAACAGGCATAACCTTTAAATCTGAAGTCTCCAAAAGTATATATTGAACCCTGATACTGTGAGGCTGAAGAGAAATTGTTGGCATAATTTTATCATGGTTTAGTACTAATAGGCTAGTGAAGATATTGATCTTGTTGTGGTTTAGTACTAACAGGCTAGTCAAGAAATGTGCAGGCTATTTAGAAAACCTAGGACACATTCAAGACAAATCAAGAGTGTGTATGTTCTAGACTAGGTCCCGATGATATAAGTTAAGACTATAATTTAGTGTTTTGTTTTAAAAAAGAAGAAATGCTGCAACATAGATGACTACCTCATGGTGCATAAATTCTTAGTTTGATCTGTATTTTAATACCTCAAGTGTAAAAGAATGAAAAACATATGAATTACATCTCTCTTTAAATATCCAAGTTAAACAAATGAGGATATGTGGCTGACAAAATGATTGGGAACATTTCAAGTTCCTGACACAGATTCTGGGTGATTTAGCTGTTCCAAATGGATTTCATGCTTCTATTTGTGGAGTTTGCTTTCTGTCATTTACATACAGAAAAGTTTCTGTAGCAGTTACTTCAAGTATCCATTTATGCTACTTAAACCCATTCAATTTTCTCCTTTCATTTCATTCTTTTCAATGTTGTGCATGACAAAATTAAAATGTATGTGTGTGGCTGATTCAAAATATTAGAATCTTGGTATAGGGTATTTTAAATAATATTTTATCCCTATTAATAAATGTACCACTTTCTCATCTTCATTAATGTCCACCTGTCTTAGATACACTGATCCTTGCCTTGTAATTCTACAAAGTTTTAGAGAATTTTCTGGGTTACATTTGTACTTAAAACTATTTCTTTTTGCTTCATGTCCTTCGAGCTTGATTTTTTTTTTTTAAATTTTTTTAAAGATCTTTATTTATTTATTTATTTGAGAGTGGCAGACAGAGAGTGAGAGAGAATGGGTGCACCAGGGCCTCCAGCCACTGCAAATGAACTCCAGACACATGCACCCCCTTGTGCATCTGGCTAACGTGGGTCCTAGGGAATCCAGCCTCGAACCCAGGTCCTTAGGCTTCACAGGCAAGGGCTTAACTGGTACGCCATCTCTCCAGTCCTTGAGCTTGAAATTTAATACAGTTGCTCAGAGCTACTTATTGGGCAATTCTATGGACAGTGTCAAAGTTTAAGATGACATCTGGGGGAACCTGTGGTCCACTTCTTAATTCAAAACTATACATTCCAACTCTAGAAATCTGTGATGTCATCTCAGACAGTGTGAACTATCTAGTTATTCAAACATTATCTAATATCTCCCCTGATAATGACAGGTCAAACACAACCAGCACTTACATCCACAAGGATTGGTTATGTAGAAGTTCCTGGGACTATACCAGAGAGGCAGAGGACTCTGAGTGTTGAGAGGACAGCATGTCCGCTTCCCGAGACTGTCTGCCTATGGAGGAACAGGAAGTGATCTGCTGAAAGAAGCTGAAGGAACTTAGCCATGGCAGAAACTGTCAGTAGACAAAGGCACACAGAAACTTCTAGCACAGATTACTGAGATCAATTGCAATATTCAGGCCAGATTGTCTTTCTAGAAGCCATAAATTAAAAAAAAAATGGAATAGACAGCTTTACTATTAATCCTAAAGGGAAGTAATTATATTCCTATGTGTGTCAGTGGCAGGAATTTCTACAAAAGGTTTTTAGGTCATTGATCAGAATTTCCCAACCCTAAATGTGCATATGTCTATGAGAAGTAACTCTGGTTTAAATTGATGAGGTGATGTTCTATTATTCTGAAATAAAAATTTACCTGAATTAGTCTTCTACATAAATATGTGCATTAAGGACAATTCCTGTTCATGGCATTTGTGCTTTATAATATTTCATCATTAAACTGAACACTATACTTCCAAGACCTGGGTTCAGTTTTGGGTCCTCCAACAATTTGCTGAATGTACTAACTCTCTTTACCCAGTCTAGGCTTGTAAGAATTTTTTTTATATAACATATGCTTTTCTCAGATTAAAAAAAAAATTAGATTTTTTAAAAAAATGCTAGGTGTTATTTTCATGAGGATCAAGTAAAGAATATTTATGAAAGTTTCAGTGAATTTTCAAAACATTGTTATTTAGTCATTTATTTTTACACTAATAGGGATTAAACCTTGGGCCTCACACATGCTAGGCAACTGCTCTACCACTGAGAAATATTCCTAGCCCTTTTTTGGCTTTCATTTTGAGGCAGGATCTCATTAGGTTCCCCAAGATATTCCTAAATTTTCAATTCTTCAGCCTCCTGAATAGCTGGGATTAGAGGATCTGGCTTAGTCATTGCTTTAAAAAGATTTAGGTTAATTATTATAGTGCATCTAATCTATTTCTGAAGTACTTACCATCACCCACATGATAGTAATGCTATACTGAGTAAGCAATATTGGATAGTAGATATTTATATTGTTTGAGCTAGTACATTTTACATTTGAGTATAAATTTAGATTCAAAGAAAAAGTTACTGTTTTGGATCTCATAAAAAATAATCACTAATGATTGTATTTTACAAGTCATACCACTTATAAATGCAAAACTTAAGGGAGATCAAGTTTTAGCTAAAAGGTTACTTTTCACCTTAGACACCAGCTAGGAGTTTGCTTCAGGACAACCAGAACATGAAGTTCATTGCTCAAAGAACATTGAAGGAAAGTAGAAAGGGCGGAGATGAGAGAGGAGATCCGTGCAAGATGTCTCATGTTACCAGCTACAGAGGCACCGTTAGAGCACTGACCAGTCTCATAGCACCTGGGCCTGTGATGGGAAGTACAGTCTTTTTCTGGATCTCCCACTCCAGAGTCGGATGTGTGCATAGGGAAGGATGCTGCTGGTCTCTGCTGTCCCACTTTCCTTCGGCCTGGGGTCCCTAGCCCTGTAGAGCTAGCCTCATCTGCCGAGGCTATCCTTACCCTGACTCACACTCTCCCCAGGCTACTGCTGCTAACCAAGCACATGCGCCAGGGAGCCCCTACCCTACGTTCTCTCTGGAACAGAGAGAAACTATTCATTTTTATATCCAGCTTCAAGGAAAGAGTCTACACAGGATCCGAACTGGTGTTTAACAGCTTTGTACTTTCCTTGTAGGGTGAATATAGAGGGATTACTCTGGGTGGTGGCGGCATAGGCCTGTCACGGTGTAAACATTCACTACTTCTCATTGATAGTCTGCCCTGAAGGACTTCAGCTTCTCCATATTTATGGTCAGATGTTCTTACTTTATTTTAGATTTTTGTTTATTCTTTTCCTGAGTTTTTCTATTATCTCTTGACAGGCCCATGTATTGTTAATTATGACTGTGTTTGCTGTGAATTACATAGTGATAACATATTTATAAAAGAGAAATTGTGGCACATAGCAAGAGTCCATATCAAGATTATATGAACATTAAATTGAAATTTGTCCCCTGCCATGACTAAATATGCATGCAATGCCTGGAGGATGATTGGGAACTTGAATGGTACAAGAAGGGGGCTCCAAGCTGTTCTTCTATCAAGATGTGGCTATACTATATAAAGTGCCTTAGTGAACAAAGAATTCCACAACAGTACACCAAAAATCTATTGCGAAACATTTTCACTTCATTTAAATCATTGTCTCAAATACACAGTGCCATTTGAATGTTCTGCATTCCATTATTTGCTTTAACATATTTTGGCTTGTCTTTGGTTTTCTCCCCAATTTGAGCTAGTCCAGATATATTTTTTTCCAAAAAAAAAAATTCTAGTTCTCAGAGTTGGAGAAGTAATGTCAGTAGAGCCTTTACAAAGCTTTGATCGACTAGTGTTTACCACCAAATACTACAACAGGGTCCAGAAGAGGTGTTCTTAAAAATAAGACATGCTGGGGCTGGAGAGATGGCCTAGCAGTTAAGCACTTGCCTGTGAAGCCTAACGACCCTGGTTCGAGGCTCCATTCCCCAGGTCCCATGTTAGCACAAGGGGGTGCATGCATCTGGAGTTCGTTTGCAGTGGCTGGAGGTCCTGGCACGCCCATTCTCTCTCTCTCTATAACTTTCAAATAAATAAAAATAAACCAAAGAATTTTATAAAAAGACATGCTATTCATAATTTTTAATAAACATAATGATCTCAAACTTTTGCTGAGATCTACTATCAGGCTGAAGGTTTCTATTTTTTTTTTTTAACCTGTAGTAAAAATATTCTGGCTTACAAAAAGCATTAGAGAAAGATATTTTCTTTGATCTGCATTCAGAACTTTATTTTACTTTTCCTAGTCTCCTATAATCATATCCACTCTGTTTTACTTTAATTTCTTAGCACTCCTATTAGTGGTTACAGCAGATCAAACAAGAAAATATTCCCATCTTCCCTAGGTACCCTGTAATTGAGATTAGACAGATGAAAAAGCAATCTAGAAGTAGGATTTGCAAAGTGATAAAGCTCTAATTAAAACCCTTAAAATATTGCTTGGTGAAATGACTTCAATATGCATGAGAAGACATGCCCCCTCCCTTTATTCTCATTGTTCTTGCCCCATCCCAAGTGACTGCAGGACGATGTTACAGCATATGAATTTCATTGCCATCTTTTTCTATTATTAGTTATGTACACAGTGTGTATACAACCATGTTGGTGCCATCATTAGCCCCCACCTCCCCCAAAGGCACCTTTCTTATTGGGGAATCTGGGGTTAGCTACCAGTTATAGGGAGGAGGCAATGTCTCTGTGCATAATGTCCCAACATGTGGCTCTAACACTCTTTCCGCCCCCTCTTCTGCTAATTTTCCTGAGCCATGATGGGTTTGTTTCAGGTCTGCTCCAGCGGTGAGGTCTTGGGAGCCTGTCTGTCTGTGGATATTTGGTTTGGTAGGAGTTGTGTGTTCTCTGTGTCTATCTCCTTCACTCTTGTACTGGTACCAGGTTCACCAAGAAAGCAGCA
This sequence comes from Jaculus jaculus, assembly GCF_020740685.1. Lineage (NCBI taxonomy): Eukaryota > Metazoa > Chordata > Mammalia > Rodentia > Dipodidae > Jaculus > Jaculus jaculus. The sequence goes on along the minus strand of NC_059117.1, from coordinate 30,595,970 downwards.
CTCTTGTTCATTTCCCCAAGTACCCTTGGTTTCAGCTGGGGCCCTGGTGAGGTACAATGGGCTGAATCTCTCTTCAGGATCTGTGTCCATCTGAAAAAGAGGAGCAAATTCTCCAACAGGGAGTGAAGTCAGCATGGGATAAATGGGATAACCATTATTACTTTAGAGAGACTTTAATCGGTGTCATCCCTCTTATAGCCCATCATTGTCAGGAGCTTGATAATGGAGAATGGGCTTGCTTTTAGATATGGTTCTGACTTGTTTCCCAGCTCCAGAGATGGGTTCCGTTTCACTGTGCAGATTCCTTAGCCAAATCAAGAACAGTGCTTAAAGAGGGAGTATCATGTCATGTTGCTTGCTGCTGAGTAGCTTAGACCACAAGTTGCTTGGACATATGTTGATCATTTTCCCTCAGTCACTCATGTAGCACCTTCTGGCACTAGACAAGGTAACTCTCTGGGGACTGACTCTCTTCTAGATTCCAACTAGGCCACTCCACATTCAGTACCAACAGCATATCTATTGCAACTAATAAAAGGCCATTGATTATCTGGCTTCTAAGGGGATCACTGGGTAAACTGAGAATTGACACAGAAGACTTAAGATGCTGCACCCAAGGTCCAGCACCTAGAGTGAGACAATTTCCTTAGGCCTTTATTTACTCTTTTTAATTTTTTTGGTTTGGTTTTATGAGGTAAGGTCTCACTCTAGCCCAAGCTGACCTGGAATTCACTATGTAGCCTTAGGATGCCCCTCTTGACTCTGCCTCCTGAGTTCAAGGAAGAAAGGTGTGTGCCACCATGCTAGGCATCTATTTCCTCTTTTAAAAAATTGTTCTGATCTTGGCTATCAATTTATCCAAGCTCTAGCATGATTCTTATCATGTGGCATCTGAAGTTAGCTGAAATGTAATGCAATTTGAATACTTTGAATAGCCTATGGTCTAACATCTTATGTCAGAACAGAGAAATTCTTTTTAAAAATGCTTTAATTTTTTCCATATCACATGACTTCCACTTATCCTATATCATGTTGGGAAATTTCTATTGTAAAATACCACCCTTTTTCTTAACATGCTGATTTTCTGTGCTGTTGTGCCCTGCAACATATGACGACTCATGTGAAATAAGGTGCAATAGGTCGGTTTCCATTATAAGGAAATCCAGTTAAACTCTGGTGAAAACATGAATTATGGAAGATTTAAGAGATATCAAACTTTGAAACTCAATTATGTGTAATTTTAAGAAGTCATATAGCAGGTATAACTTTTACATAGTTTTATTCAGTAGTAAGTTCTTGAAAAACTACTCGACAGTTCCACAATCATGATATTTACACCCATGGAGTCAAGATACAGATCATTTCTCCTCAACAATTCTCCTTGCTTCCGTTTTATAGCCACACATTTTTCTCCCATACTCTTTTGTTTCAAGAATTGTTAAATAGGGCTGAAGAGATGGTTTAGTGGTTAAGAGCTTGCCTGTGAAGCCTAATGACTCTGGTTCGATTCCCTAGGACCTATGTTAGCCAGATACACAAGGGGGCATATGCATCTGGAATTTGTCTGCAGTGGCTGGAGGCCCTGGCGTGCCCATTCTCTCTCTCTTTCTGCTGCTCTCAAATAAATAAATAGAAATTAACCAAAAAAATTGTTAAATAAATGAAATAATGATACTGGGCATAGTCACTTATTAGTTGTTTCATAGAGCAATATTTTGATGAGTAACATTCCAAGCTATAAGTGTATGAGCTGTTTCCAGTTCCTGGCTGTTATAAAAGAGGATGGCATAACTCTCTTATCTATATGAATATAAGCACATTATTTTTATCATGATTATGATAAGATACCTAAAAAAGTGACTTAAAGAAGGGCTTATCGTCATTCAGTATGAGGTTATATTCCAGCATGGTAGAGAGTATGAGGAAGCAGAGCGGTACCAATGCTCTGCTAGCTTCCTCCTTTGTATGCAGACTGGAACCCCAGCCCAAGGAATGGTACTGCAAACATTTAAGGTGTGTCTTCACACCTCAATTAAACTGACCTAGAAAACTCTTCACAGATGTACCCAGAGATTTGTCCATGATGTTTCTTAACCCTATCAACCATCATAAAAAATTTTAACTTTCCTGGAATAAATATCAATGGATACAATTTCTGTGTTGCATGGTGTGCTCAGTAATTTTGGAAATTATAAAACTGTTTCCCATTATGGTTAGGCTATTGTATGTTACTAGTCACAATGTATGAATGATTCAGTTTCTCCACATCTTCCATATAGTGAACTATTTTATGTTTCTTTCCTGTGTTTGAACTCTTTGTCTCTAGCTGGGTTCTAATTCCTATTCTCTATCTCTGCTTCCTGACTAGAGATGTGACCAACCTGCCACATTTTCCCCACCACTATGGACTATACCCCATGGACTAAAAACTGAAATAAACCTACCCTTACGGGTCTTCTCAGGTGTTTGGCCAGAACAATGAGTAAAGTAACTGACATGATGATAGTGCTGTTTTGCAAGTTGCTTAAATTTTTCAGTGAGTCCAGCCATATATTTTTCAGATTTTTCTAATTGTACATTTAATTTTCTATTGAGTTTTTAGATTTCTTTACATATTTTAGATTGGAAGCAATTTTAGGTATTCAGTAGAAAAACATTTTCTCTCAGAATATACCTGGCCTTTTCAGAGAGTAGGGTTTTTTTTGTTTTTAATTGTTGTTTGGTTTTCTGAGGTGAGGTCTCACTCTAGCCCAGGCTGACCTGGAATTCACTATGTAGTCTCAGGGTGCCCTCAAACTCAGTAATTTTACTACTTCTTCCTCCTGAGCGCTGGGATTAAAGGTGTGTGCCACAATGCCTTGCTAGCAGCAGTTTTTGAATTCAAAATTAGAAAGCAATGGTAATGATTTGGGAGTTGGAGAGAGCTTGGAGGTTCAGGTGATTGCTTGCAAAGCCCATGGCCTGGGTTCGATTCCCCATACTCACATAAAGCCACATGCACAAGGCAGTGCAGGGTCTGGAGTTTGTTTGCAGCAGGTGCTGGTGTGCTCATTCCTTCTCTCTCCTAGCAAATAAAATTTTTTTTTAAATGATAAATGTTTTGATTTTAACTCTAATCATTGTCTAGCCCTAGGGATGTTTTACATTTATATCCTTTGGTAACCAATCTTTTACATCATTTTCATGCCTTATTCATAGGACCAGTATATTGAATAACACTGGTGAGTGCAACCGCCTTGTTTTGTTCTTGATTTTTTTTTTTTGAGGTAGCCTCTCCCTCTATCCCAGGCTAGCCTCCAACTTTTAATTTTTTTTAATTTATTTATGTGAGAGCGACAGACACAGAGAAAAAGACAGATAGAGGGAGAGAGAGAGAATGGGCGCGCCAGGGCCTCCAGCCTCTGCAAACGAACTCCAGACGCGTGCGCCCCCGTGTGCATCTGGCTAACATGGGACCTGGGGAACTGAGCCTCCAACTTTTAGCAATCGTCCTATTTCTGCCTCTGGAATGCGAGGACTAAAAAAAGTATGCACCACCATGCCTGGGCTATTCTTGATTTCAAAAGGAAAATGTTCAGCTTTCTGCCATTAAATTTTTATACAAGGTTTTAAAATAAATTTTACTTATTCCTATTGTTCTTTCAGGTTCTATTAGAAATAGGCAGGGGGGGCTGGAGAGATGGCTTAGCAGTTAAGTGCTTGCCTGTGAAGCCTAAGGAGAGGCTGGAGGCCCTGGCGCACCCATTCTCTCTCTCTCCCTCTGTCTTTCTCTCTCTGTCTGCCGCTCTCAAATAAATAAATAAATAAATAATTTAAAAAAAAGAAATAAGCAGGAGATTTTTGTCAAATGACTTGTCTTGTAGATATGATCATGTGATATTGTTCTTGAGCTTTTCTAAATATTATATTCACTGAATTTCAATTAGTGGACTAGCTTTGCATCCCTACGACAAGCCTCACATGGGAGAGAAAAATAGCAGAAAATGAGCTCAAATCTGTGCAGATCGCAATGGTTCTCGAAAGTGAAGGGGGAAAGATGTTTGTTTTAAAGAAATAGCAAATCATTTCAGGGTTTTAAGGAGGGTGGAATAAATTATTTAAAACAATCTGGCAGTTAAGTAGATCAAGCATTATATAGGAAATACAGAGAGATCAAAGCAGTGACCATCCACCTTGGCATGATGGTGATCACGGTGCTCTGGGCAGTTCCATGAACGAGTGGCAGGTGAAGCCCAGGACAGCTGAATGAGGAAGTAGGACCGTGGAATATTTGGGCAAAAGTGCTTCATAAATATGCTGTTAAAATAACACTGACTTCTGCTTAAAAACTGCACACACTCCTAAAATGCATTTTAAGGCAGCCTGTTTTGAAAGTTGGAAGGAACATTACAGCTGGCTAGTTACACTGCGCCATTCTTTTTTACTGTTCCACAGTGCTCCTAATAAGCAGCGTTGATTGAAGGCTTCCTGTGGCCCAGGCACTAGGGCAAAAGCTTGACATGCACTAACTCAACACATTGTGTAAAAGTCATCTCTAGGATGCACAATATTGAAGTATCTTGTCCAGCATGATACACCTAATCTGTTCTATACAACCAGCATATAAATTATTTAGCTCCAATCCCTACCAGGGTTTCTGTGTAACTGCAGTGTTAGTTTCTGAAATCCCATCACATATTGACCCCCTTTAGATTTAGTATATTTGTCCATCATTCTTATGGAAAAGTCTATCTGTGCTCACAGTGATACACTGTCTTAATTTCTTATTCATGCATATGATGGTTGAAATAAGTACTGTCATCAAACCATTGTTGCATGAAATATTTTTTTTAAATATGAAATTGGATTGTCATGGACTATGGTAAGAAACTCACTTGTAATAACAAAAGAAAACATTACTCACATGTATCCTTGACTAGCTTGAACTTAACCTCTGAGATGACTCATTAAACTGCCTCTTCAACATATTGAAGGGAAGCAAATCTCTTTTTAGAGGACTGTAAACAAGAGACAATATTTACCCTATGAATAAAGAAAAGCTTGTTTTTATCTATGAGGTAAAAGATATGTGAAATGGCAAGCAATGATGTTTTGAAGTTCCTTGCTTTTTAAAGATACGAATCTGCAAGATCCAACTGGATGTTCATTGAAATTCATCACAGTCGTCTCAGCAGCTGTGGCCTCAAAATACCATTTCTGCATTTATTTTAGCCCATGGAGTAACTGTGCTGAGAAACCACAGAGTCAATCAGACTCAAAATGCCCCAAATCCTTCCTGCTTTGGAGTTTTCCATCTTCAGATCAAAGCATTTCATGCCCATCAGCAACTTTTGAATGCATTTGCTCCTTGTGTGCACAACTTCCATTTAAAGACTCTCCTTGGCTGACTTCTCTGATGAAGTTGTCTGCTTGCCAGGACAGCAATGCAGAAGTTAGAAATGGGTCTCCTACGTCCTCTTTTTAGAGAACATGATGTTGCAGATAGTGACTAACCCCCTGGGTGTTTTTTTTTTTTTTTTAACTTTTTTGAGAAGCATTAGGACCAAGAGAATTGATTTTTCAAGGGTGGAACCTGTGACAATAGAAATGAATCTCAATTAGTTAAATAAGCATGCCACTTAGCTACAATAGAAGCAACTGGAATCTATCAAAGATAATGCCATGTTCTTAGTACAGGATTTAAAAGCAGTTCTACTTGTTTTAACCTAAGCTGTATGTGTACAGTGGAGATAAAATGGTGGTGTTTAGTAGTCCTAGTTGCTTTCTCTTATTGAAAGGAGAAACACCTTATCTAGAGGTAGATTTAGAGCAAAAACTTAAATTTCCACAAGCAGTAAAACTTTTAAGAAAAATTTAATATTCATGAGCTTTGGGAAAGTCATAAGCACCAACACATCATTTTTCTTAGATCTAAGAATTCAACTCCTTGCATAGAGCCAGGCCTTTTATTCAATGGTGACAAGTAGTTATCACACAGTATATCTAGTTGACTGGCCTATCTTAAACATATACTAGGTCCTAACATAAACTTCAGTTATTTTGAAGGCTACTCTTTTCTATTTCATAAAATTAGCACTGGAAGTCCTTAACTTTTAATGGTTTGACTTACAATTATGACTTCACAATGGTTCAGAAGTGACACGCATGCAGTAAAATTTGTCCTGCAGAACTTGGTCTTTTTCCATGTTAGCACCGTCCTATGACGTAGTCTCCTCTGATCAGGGGCCACAGGATCCTGAGGGTGTACAACCAACACTCATGTACTGTTTTCAGCAATGTGCAGCAGGTTAATTTATTAACACTTTTTCCATTTCTGATGGGCTTATTGGGGCATAACCCTCCTATAAACCAAGGTCCACCTAAGGTTCTGTACCAAATAATAGACTTAATTATTCTTATTTTTGTATTAGGGCTTTCAACTATGGTGAGCTGATTTATGACTATCTCTGTCTACAAACAAAAATCTTAAAATAATAAATGGTTACACTAACAGCAGGTAAGGAAGATGGAGTACGCAAAATTGCACATTAGAGTGATCAAGTAGTAATGGTCCATTAACCTATAACTAAGGGGTATGTTTTCAGTAATTAGTGGAGAGATCAATGGAAATGTTTAATTGGCCATGTAGTATATCATGTGGATTGCAGTTGCTCCTGCCCTCTCTCACACATACCAGTCTTCATGCTTTTTGGTTGTTTAGGAAAAAAAAAAAGGTACTTCGGTTCAATAGTTTCCATTGAAAATGAATAAATGCACTGTGTCAATTATTTATACATGTTATAGTCTTTTATAATAGTAGAAACATATCAAGAAAATACAGTAGTTTTATATAACTTTGTACTTGACCATTAGATATTTTTCTCTTTAGAGTTTTAGAAAGGTTCAATTATAGCTTGATTAACATTGGTAGAATTAATTTAAATTAACTGAGGAAAGAAAAGCTATTTGAGAAAGAGATAACATCTTTAGAGCTGCATACTTTTCACATAAAATCTATACTGAAAAAATGAATGCCCATATTTTAAAAAGAATTTATCTATAATATGTGAACACAAACTAACTTTAGATGAACAATAGCACCAAATAAAGCCAATGGGTTGACGGTGGTGGGAATTTCAAGATGGCTAGTCAATTTCTATAAAGGAAGCCCATCTCACAACATGCTAATTTTGTCTATAAAAGAAGCTGAAACTCTTCCTGAAGTAGTGTAGGAAATTAATCTCCTCTGTGCCAGGGCTGGCGGTAGGGCCCTGGCTGTTCCATTGTGGGTGGACTTTGTGAGGATTATACAAAATACAAAATAGTCAGGTAGGTCTCTCATCAGTTATTTTAATCCATATTCTTGATGTTTTATCCTCATATATCTTATGGAAAATATTAATCACATATATAGTTTTATTGGCAGGTTGCTAGGAAATTACCTTCCTTGGGAAAGAAAATCTAACTACGAATCTCAGATTTTATGAGTACTTTTGTGTAGCATACATAATTGACCTCTCTCAGTCAGAAACGAGTCAGGTACTTATCAGGAAGAATGCGAGCTCTTACAGTTCTTAATGGTACTTTGAACCAATACTCACTGTTGGTTCTAGAACCATTTATTCAGATTACTTTGGCTTTGATCAGCTGAAACTTCATGGTGTATTTTTTGCAGCTTCAACTGTAATTAACCAGCATTTTGGCATTCATCTTCCCCAATAAAATCATGACTAATCTAAGTGATTGATATTTCTTTGTGTTAACTCCCTGAGCCACAGGCTATCAAAGTTTCAGAGCTGTGTTTCTCCTGATTCCTCACAGCTGAACAAGATCTATTATCTAGGTCTAGGAGTTAATCTACATTTAATGGCTGGCGATGGTAGCACTTAAAGCTATTTAGGGGGTTCACCTGGCTTTTGGAGAAAATAGTTTTGAAAAGCGTGTCTATAAAAGGAATAGGAAAGTTCATAGTGTGATTGAACCACTAAAACTGGGCAGCAGGGCTAGGAAGAGGGCTCAAAAGACAGAATGGCTCGGCAAGCATGAGTATCTGAATTCAGATCCCAAGAGTCCACATAAAGCTGGATGCTCTAGGAAGTGGGCAGTGGAAACAGTAGAAGGGGAGGATTGACACCTGAAGTTGTCCTCTGACCTCCACCTGTGTGCTGTGGCATGTATGTGCCTGCACCGACATAAAATAAAATATCTGAGCATAGTTAGAGCAATTAGGCTCCTGATAATAGCTGAGTTTACAAACTGGATAAAAAAGCCAAATATCAGAAAATAGGATTTTCCCTATTTTTTTTTTTTAATTTATTTGGCAGAGAGAGGGAGAGAATGGGCAGGCCAGGGCCTCCAGCCACTGCAAATGAACTCCAGACACATGCGCATCTGGCTTATGTGAGTCCTGGGGAGTTGAACCTTGGTCTCTTGGTTTCACAGGCAAATTCCTTTAACTGCTAAACAGTCCCTCCGGCCCTGGATTTTCATTATCTTATTGCTGTAGGACTCCATTTCTGAATCTTGAAGGATCAGAAGAATTGCTCACTTTTTTCCCTTGCTGAGAACCAAGAACCTCCCTTCCAAATAGTATGGCAGGGATTAGCACACGAGAACTATTTGGGGCTTGATGCCTACCTTTTAAACTTCTTTGTAGAAATTGCACCTTCATCCTTTTGACATGAAAACCCAACCAAACCTTTGGATCCTGATTGGAATCTCTCTGCCTGGTAGAGGCTCAGTTTTATTCCTTAAATTTTCTCCCTATTCTGTGTCTTCCTTTTCAACACTTCAGTTTCATTTATTCACCCTACTTTTTAAAAAAATCTTTCACCATGTACCTTCCTAACTCCCATGGAATTAGTTCTAAATGGCCTTTACAAGGTTATCACCCATTGCTAGAGGCACTTTTCTTTTCCCCAAAGACTTCTTAAAATAGAGAAGTGTATGGTAGGAGAGAAAAGGAAATTAGTTAAGCAATTTAAGAGAATTTAAGTCATTGGATAAAATTGCAAAATGATGAAAAGTATTTATAGGAAAAGGCTTTACTGGGAAAGAGCTATTGGGGGCTAAAGATTGGAATGTCAGCAAGTCAAACAGTAGACCAGTCCCTCCAGTGACATGGAAGAAAAGACATGTTCTAAAGTCCATGTCTTTGGAGGAATAGGAAGAAAACCAAGACCTAAACTGAATTAGTCATATATGGAGATAAATAGGTATGAGTTCAAACAGAATGAATCTTACTCAAGAATTGGTATACATTGTATTTTAAAACTCTTAATTAGGACAAATTGCCTCAGTACCTAATTAATACAACTTTAAGTAGATTCATAAATCAACAGCACTCACCTAATCATGTAGATTATTCTTTCTCACTGCTTATTTTGTGTTATGTTGGGGCATGCCTGGTTCTAAAACTAACTGAATATAGATTTCCCTGTACCAGGATATCTGTTTGATGTTCTCTCTTTGCTAATGGAAATACAACTGGCAGTGGGGTAGATTGTTATCTCTGTTTTATGGAGAAGCCAGCTGAGGCTCTAGAGTGAGAAAGCCTGGACTCGAGTGCAGGTGGATCTGACTACGCATATTTACAGTTCAAAGTCTACTTTTAAAACTAGGGTGTCCTGCCAAAAGATCTGGGGTTTTGACATCAATTCTAGGAACATTCTGGGATATTTGGCATGAAAGGAAGAGGGACATAGTTTTTATGTCAAATGATGTAATGACATCAATAGGTCAAGGAATTTTCACTCATGTACCTTACTTGAAGTGACATGGGAAATCAGCGCAGCTTCCTGTATTTAGCTACTTAAGGCTCAAGATGCTTTACTTAAATATTTTGAGGAACTTACTAGATAATTTCTTGTCTGTCATGTTGCCCTATTATCTCAGATTAGATGAAGGTTTTGGTGTCAGGAAAGGAATAAACATTCAAATAAAAATATATTCCATCAAATACAAGGCACTGTTGATACTGAGATTCATCATTTCTTGTATTTTCACAAAAGAAATTGGGAGAAGTAAACCATGTCCTGCCACCAACTGCAGGACTGGATCCTGTGTATTAGACTGAATAAAGAAATACATGACATCCAACACATAAACACACAGCTATAGCTTTAGAATTGGGATGAGGACACAGGAAGTAAAAATTGAACCTTGAACTGATGGTGGAACAGTAAGGACATGGTGGGGGGGAGAGAATAAATACAAGAGAATGACTGTCTATGTGGGGTCCTGGGAAGCTGAGGAGATGGGAAGTGAATGTTGTTAGGAGACTAGGAAATGGGCATAGGGCAGCGAGGTGGTAAGTGACGAGACTTTTTGGGTTCAGGCCAGACAAGTGGCTCTTGATAATAGGGTTGCAGCTTTCATCTGTAACAGACAATAGGAAAACACTGGGAAAAAAAAAGTCAAGCTTACTCTATCTTGATATTTTCCCTTCCTTCAAAATTTACATCTACTTGGGGTTTCGTTATAGCTAAGGTTACAGAACTACCTTAGGCTACATGCAGCGGGTTTACCCACATCCTTGTCCACAGGCTTCTCCCAGAGTCCCATGTCTGAGTTCTGTCTCTTCATCACGCTCTTACTCTGAAGGCCTTACCGAGGAGAGGGCCCTGTGTCGTGTGTCTCCCTCAGTGGTCTGCATCATTATATGGTGTTATGTTATTTGGCATATGTCCCCTATCAGCTTGCACTGAGTGTGGTGATAGAGTCTTCCTGTCTTATGAGATCTGTGTTAGAATCTTATGAGCTCAGTCCAACAGGTAAAATGACAAATGACTTGATATGCTAGGTATAAAGAATTACCTATTTTATATCAAACAGTTCCTTTATACATCTCCCCCATTTTCTCTCTGAGGAAAAATAGAGGTAATACAGTGCCCCTACATATATATGCTCTTAGTGTAGCCAGCATCCAATATCATGCCCATCTCTTAGACTTCTACCCTTCCTCATAGCAGGGCCAGTCTGTGTGGACTGGCTAGACTTGAATGGGGGAAAAAAAGTAATGTGCCCCTTCTCCTTTGATCACTCTCAGCATCTGGACAGGTGTATGCAGCAAGAGATGGAGAGGATCACAGCACAGACAGCAAGAAATGGAAGCCTGTCAACAACAGCACGGGTGATCCTGGGTGTAGGTGACCGCCTGCTCTAGAAACGGCCAGAATCACATGACCAAACTGCTGCCGGGTCCTTAGCCCACAGACCTGAGCTGATGAGAGCTGTTTTCCATCGCCTCAGCTTGGTGGTAGATAGTGATCGTCCAGCAAACAACCTTCTAGTTGTATTTGGCTATGATGGCAACACAGGAGAAAGAGACATGTGCACTCAGAAAGCAAAGGGGATCTAGGCTTTTTTCCAAATATGAACCAACTTCTTCTTTCATCTTAGGTTAATTTGAAAGGGAACCTATCTATGTCACAGGTTGGATTATTGCAGATTTAGAGCACTGAATCCAATTAGCTAAGTGGGACCCTCAAAACAAGAGGGGTGGCAGAGAGGAGGCATAGATTGTCCCTTTGAGAAATGATTTTCTGCTGTCCTACTTTGGTTTATTCAGTATGGGTTAAATTCCAAAGTGGGACAAGAGCAGAAACTTCTTGAAGATTTAATGAGTCAGTCTAATAAATGTTTGGTAAGCTGCCAGACACCATCTAATGTTTTACAAACTAGGATGCTAGAGTTTTCAAAAACTGTTTCAGCAACTTCCATAAATAAAGATAATAAGCCATGATCAGCATCCCCTCCCCACTCCTTTCCAACCAATCCTCTTCTATCTTGATATTATTTTCTCTCTCCTATTCTGTGGGTCTTGTGTAGGTAGTGTGAGCCACTTTGTCTGGAAGACAGTATTGCTGGATGCCCTCCCCTTCATTTGACCATTACAATAATCTACTACACAACTTCCAAGGTTCAGAGACCATTTTGGTAGGGTTGGTAGAATAATTGTAAGAGCCAAAGGATTGTGGTTTGTTTTTTTTTTTTCTCAGACTTTTGGCCTTCCTGCTCATTGTAATCTTTTCAGTCTTGGATCCTGTGTATTGAGCTTTGAGAGGAAAATATCAGAGTTGAACATATACCACTCCATGAAGTGAGCCTCTTACTGTTGCTTATAAAACTAGAAAAATGTTGGGCTCTGCACCTGAGAAAAAGAAAGGTATTTATGCCCATCAAAATAGATGGACTGAGTCACTAATGGACTAGACTCCAGATAATTTTATCACAACATGTTAAAAGTGTGTATTTTCCTATGTTAAATGCTACATAACTATATCACCTAGTAGCAACACAGCCAGCTTAGTTTGTGTGTGTACCCTCTTCCATCACATGACGCTTAACAGCACATATTAGACCAGCTCCCTATTGTTAACTACATACGATTCACAATATACTTTATAAATACTCTTGCTTTTGTTTCTCAAGCCCTAAAACCTTAACATTATGTCTCATCATCACCCCTTCAATTTCCTAAAATGAATAGATTTGAGTGGTCTATTCACAGGCCTACTTTCAAAGACTTTCAGGCAAGTTACTGTATAAATTCTATAGTAGATGCTTTGGGGATTCTAAGGGTTTGAAGAGAAAAAAAAAAGTAAAGTTAAGTGGCTTCTTGAAGTGAACCACTGCAGGCATAAGTTCAGTCCATACATAAGAGCAACCCGATACCACTGAAGAGGAACTCACAGTAAATACTCAAGCTCCTTGTGTCTTGTGTAAAAGAACTCTGGCATGCCCTACCTAGAGGAAAAGAGCCCCAGTTGTCTAGCCTGTTCATACAGAAGCTGGCTTCCTTACTTGCCAAGGTATACAGGAAGGCTTCCTGTGTACCTTTGTAAGAAAGAAAGGAATAATGTGGACTCAAAGCATTGTCTCACCATCTGCTCTTTTAGGAGAATGCAACCCAAAATACTTTTCAATTTCTCTAAAAACTATTTCCAGCCAGTTCCAAATTACACATCAGAATGATCTTTCTTTTGTGACATTTACATGGGAAAATGTGCATGGATGCCATTTCAGAAAAACTGTCAGAGTTACCCAAGCCAAGACAATGATGAGAACCACATTTGTAAACAAATATCAGAGAAGCTTTTCAAAAGTAACAATAGGAATAATTCTCCCAGGTACTTCTCATAATTTCTGCAACTCGTTCTTGTTCCAAAAACAAAATATTTTTATTTATTTGCAAGCAAAGAGAGACAGAGAAAATGGGTACACCAGGGCTTCTAGCCACTCCAGATGCATGCTCCACTTTGTGCATTTGGCATGGCATGGGTACTGGGGAATCGAACCCGCGTTGTTAAACTTTGCAGGCAAGCAAGCACATTAAGAGCTGAGCACTCTCTCCAGCCACTCCTGCTTAATCTTCAGTTATGTTGCAGACTCAGCTGGAGAAATGTTGGGAGAGAAGGAGAATATGGTGTTTGCCAGAGGAACTTAGCTCCCCATCACGGCCTCTGTGACGGGGTGGGGCTAGAGAGCTTAATGGCTCACAGACAGTGATTTCACCAATTACGCCTATTTAGAACTCTGAAAAATGGGATTGGGGAGCTTTCAGGTGGATGCATGCTTAGGAGTAGCAGAGAGTGGAAATGTCTTCCCTATTCTTATAGTGAACCCTATTCATCTCTCCCACTCATCTGAGGTGTGACGTACTTGGGCATTGTTCATGAGTCCCTTGAAAGTTGTTCTCTGGGTTGCCTGAAACTGACTTATTGGCACCCTTGGGAGGCAGGAGTCTAAAGGTGAGAGTTGAGTGAGTTCCTGGGGGTTGGGTTACTACAAGGGATAGTTCCCTAAGCTGAAAGATACATTCCATTTTCCTTGCTGTTAAATCCATCTCCTAATACCTCAACTTCTCACTTGCTCCAGCAGCCCTTTGGTTGAGAATCAACAAGCAAGCGCCCACTCAGCTGTCTTTGGTACTGTCCTTAAACTCATGTATCCTGTGCAACTTCGGGGGAAAAAACGAAAGGTCCCACGTTGTTGTCTCCTCCCACACTCCTGAGAACTGGCTTCTAACTCTACTGCAAGTGCAATGCTGAGGGAATATGCCCCTCAATATATCTACATGGGTATGTGAATTCTGTATTAATTGAGTACCCAAGGGGCTGGAAAGATGACCTAGCTGTTAAAGTCACTTGTTTGCCTCCATGGCACTATGTAAAAACACATGCCCAAAGTGGTACATGCATCTGGAGTTTGTTTGCAGTGGTGAGAGACTCTGACTTGCCCAATTGTCATTTTTTCCTCTCTTGTTACAAATAAATAAAAATAGAATGCCCAAGATGGAAGAGGAGTTGGATACATATATGGGTGAATAAACAAAGGTTTACCTGCTCAATATCTCCACAGGAAAAAAAAAGGATGTTTCTTAAGTAGGAGACAATCTGCTCCCCTTCCATCTTGTTCTGTTTTCACTGAGAAACATCTGTTCCCCAATCCATTTATATGGCAGATTATATACACTGAGACTGTAATTAAGTCACCCACAGCCTTCTCCTCTTTTGGCCACCAGCATCATTTCCATGAACACTTCCTCCCAGCCTGGGTTTCCAACCCTTTAATCATATCTGCTCTCTTCTGCATCCAAAAGTCCCACTTCTTTCAAACCATGTAGACCCAAATGGAAAGGCATCCTAATGACGCTGTAAAAGTTCGGCAAGTTTCAGAGGAAACCATCTGTTCAGTCCTCTCTCATTATCTTCTTGCTGCTTTTTCATTAAGAGTCTCAGGAAACATTATAAAATTGATTTTTTAAAAAAATTAATTCAATAATTTCCCTTCCTATATATATACACACACAAGTTCTTTGTAAAAATGCATTGCAGGAGCTGGAGAGATGGCTTAGTGGTTAAGCACTTGCCTCTGAAGCCTAAGGATCCCGGATGAAGGCTTGATTCCCCAGGACCCATGTTAGCCAGATACACAAGGGGGGTGCGCATGTCTGGAGTTCGTTTGCAATGGCAGAAGGCCCTGGTGCGCTCATTCTCTGTCACTTTCAAATAAATAATTAAAAATAAAAAATGCATTGCAAAATAAAGCACTTGTAAACTCACATGTATAAGCTATCATACTATTTATCAACTGTCTTGCATGTGCTTTCACAGCCTATAGGCAGTATCCTAGATTACTTAGCTTTAAAAATTTTTTTTTTCACTTTCAACTGTGTATTAGTGAGCTTTTTATTAACATTTTTAGCCTAACAAAAATGTTTTTACCTTTATTTTCACCTTTCCCATGCTTTCATATAGACCCACTGAACTAAGAATTTTTTTTTAATGGTAGCATTATATATTATTTATATTGTGCCAGAAGAGATTCACACACATACATATACTAAATAGCTTCATTTAAGTAATAACCCAAAGAGCCAAGTCCCATACCTATAAAACTTTTCAGATGATAGAAATGAGGAATAGAGAGAAACTCAGAAAATCAGGAAATTTAAGCATTGGACTTAACCTACAGTCTGTACTCTTACATACATGGGTATTTTTTATTTTTAATAGAAGGTATTTTTATGTATAAGCAGCTTTTATTAGAAATATTAAATTCATACACAATGGCTGAATACCTCTTATCCATTATACTTGGAGCTAAAAGTGTTTCAGTTTTTTTTCCAGGCTTGGGTATGTTTACCTAATGAAGTGTCTTGGGAAGGGACCCATGTTTTAAACACAAAGTTCATTTATGATTCATGTATACCTCATGCACATAGCTATTTTTTTATAAAACAATTTTGTGAATGAAATAAAGTTTCATGGGAGGATGCTTTTCACTTGTAATGCCATCTCTGATGCTAGTGTGACTCAAGAAGTGACTCATGCATGCTTGATTCCGTACTGACACACTCTCTCAGTTAAAGAAGGCTTCATTTCTCTGAGCATGTTAGTCCTACAATTTCAAATATTGGTAAATTCAAGTTATCTTAAGTCAGATATTGAGTTCATCTTGCCCTGTGAATTGGCCCCAAACAATAAACATTTTGGGCTACCCACCAATATAGAAGAATGCTTTTTCACTCTGAGGGTAATTCCCTGAGTTAGTCTTTCATAAAAGACAGTGCTATTATAATCACTCAGGCATTACTGTAGGGCTTTTAGGCATTCTACTGCCTTTTCAAGGGATGTTGGAGACCTTTCCATGAGGACCACCTAAATTGTTTGATTTGTGTAATGCTGCTACCTAGTTAATTTGCACATACTGCTTAGATTGTTCTCCCAGTGTTTTACTTAGAACAAATAACACCATGACTTGACTTATGTGGATTAATACATTGAATATATACACTAAAAAAAACAGCTTAAATTTAAGCCTGTAAGTACTTCCTATGCCAATTTGTGAGGGAGTTTTATTTTAGAAAATCCATTAACCTATCTCCAATTGTGCCTTTGTGCTCACCAGCCACATCTAGGACAAGAAGGCAGTATTTACATGAAGCACTTTAAATAATACTGTTATAATAAAACATTCTGTAAAACAATTACCTCTAATTATACTCCAGTATTACATGCTCCTACTGTGCTGTTGTTGTGAAGGATTCACAGCAATGTATTAATATTCACATTTCAGGAACTAGACTGCCATGGTGCAGATAAAGACTTTGCGAGTAGTTTACAAGCAATTACATGACAGTGTGATTACAGACCAGTGCTAGATTATATTTTTTCCATATTAAAGAGAAAAAGGTCATAAAATGTAAAGTGCTTCTTTAAGTAAGTTTAGTCAACATATAATACTTTATGTACTTTGAAATGTGATGCTTTTTATCT